>NC_068448.1:74737576-74752576 GCF_023373465.1 Oncorhynchus keta
TCCCTCCCTCCCTCCCTCCCCCTTCCCTCCCTCCCTCCCCCTCCCTCCCTCTCTCAAAACCTCCCTCCCTCCCTCCCTCAAAACACATCCATTCCCTCCCTCCCTCCCTCCCTCCAAAACCTCCCTCCCCTCCCTGTGGAAACTCATGTCATGTGAGCCGTATCATTATGTTGATATGGATATGCTCAGCTGAAAGAAAACAAGAGACTGACACGTCTTGCCCTGCAATCTAACCATCTGGTATCCAATCAGAAATAAAATCACTGCTTGTGTTATCACGACAACAAAGAGAAGCAAATTGGACAGCTGTCTTTTAAGTCGCTATCTAACAAACAAAGTTTTAATGGCTGCATCAGAGGGAGAGGAGATGGCTCACTCACAACAAGGACGTCAAAACACATCCATCTACCTCAAAACACATCCAAACACATCCATTCACATCCAAACACATCCATTCACATCCATTCACATCAAAACACATCCATTCACATCAAAACACATCCATTTACATCAAAACACATCCATTTACATCAAAACACATCCATTCACATCAAAACACATCCATTCACATCAAAACACATCCATTCACATCAAAACACATCCATTCACATCAAAACACATCCATTCACATCAAAACACATCCATTCACATCAAAACACATCCATTCACATCAAAACACATCCATTCACATCAAAACACATCCATCCACATCAAAACACATCCATTCACATCAAAACACATCCATTCACATCAAAACACATCCATCCACATCAAAACACATCCATCCACATCAAAACACATCCTTCCACATCAAAACATATCCATTCACATCAAAACATATCCATCCATCAAAACACATCCGAACACATCAAAACACATCCTTCCACATCAAAACATATCTATTCACATCAAAACACATCCTTCCACATCAAAACATACCTATTCACATCAAAACACATCCTTCCACATCAAAACATACCTATTCACATCAAAACACATCCTTCCACATCAAAACATATCTATTCACATCCAAACACATCCATTCACATCAAAACACACCCATTCACATCAAAACACATCCATTCACATCAAAACACATCCTTCCACATCAAAACATATCTATTCACATCAAAACACATCCTTCCACATCAAAACATATCTATTCACATCCAAACACATCCTTCCACATCCAAACATACCTATTCACATCAAAACACATCCATTCACATCAAAACACATCCATTCACATCAAAACACATCCATTCACATCAAAACACATCCATTCACATCAAAACACATCCATCCACCTCAAAACACATCCATCAACATCAAAACACATCCATTCACATCAAACCCCCCTCGTCCCATCCTGCACTCGTATCTCACATCCCTCTTCAAACGCTAGTCCCATCCTGATATAACACCCCCTCTCGTATCTCACCGCTCACATCCCTCTTCAGACGCTAGTCCCATCCTGATATAACACCCCTCGCCCCCCTCTCGTATCTCACCGCTCACATCCCTCTTCAGACGCTAGTCCCATCCTGATATAACCCCTCGCCCCCCTCGTATCTCACATCCCTCTTCAGACGCTAGTCCCATCCTGATATAACAGCACCCCCCTCGTATCTCACATCCCTCTTCAGACGCTAGTCCCATCCTGATATAACACCCCTCGCCCCCTCTCGTATCTCACCGCTCACATCCCTCTTCAGACGCTAGTCCCATCCTGATATAACACCCCTCCCCCCTCGTATCTCACATCCCTCTTCAGACGCTAGTCCCATCCTGATATAGCACCCCCCCCCCTCGTATCTCACATCCCTCTTCAGACGCTAGTCCCATCCTGATATAACACCCCTCGCCCCCTCTCGTATCTCACCGCTCACATCCCTCTTCAGACGCTAGTCCCATCCTGATATAACACCCCCCCCTCGTATCTCACCGCTCACATCCTCTTCAGACGCTAGTCCCATCCTGATATAACACCCTCCCCCTCTATCTCACATCCCTCTTCAGACGCTAGTCCCATCCTGATATAACACCCCTCGCATCTCACATCCCTCTTCAGACGCTAGTCCCATCCTGATATAGCACCCCCCCCCCTCGTATCTCACATCCCTCTTCAGACGCTAGTCCCATCCTGATATAACAGGATATAACGGGTGAGTTTGTGAGTTAGAAGGTTGACATCTTAAAGCAACGGTTACGCTTTAAGAAAACGGACACCACATTGGAATTAAAGAAGATTTAATAACTGAATGAAAGAGGATCGTTGTGGAAACGCCAAATGTCTGTTGGGGTGGAGGGGGATAAAACGGACTGTGGTTCCTAAACTGCTCCCTGACAAAGTTCAAAACAGCAAAACCAACTGGGAGCCCACTATGTGAATTTTTC
Organism: Oncorhynchus keta; assembly: GCF_023373465.1. NCBI lineage: Eukaryota > Metazoa > Chordata > Actinopteri > Salmoniformes > Salmonidae > Oncorhynchus > Oncorhynchus keta. The sequence goes on from NC_068448.1 coordinate 74,739,974, forward strand.
AGGAGGGATAAAATATTAACTAGCCCTAAATCAGAGTGGAGGGAGCACGAGAGAGAGAGGGATCTGTAACACACACTGGGCTAACAAGCCAGGAGAGAGAGGAGGTGGGGGGATAAGAGGACAGCAAGAACGGAGCTGAACATTGTACTTTTCCCTGTAACTTATTCCACGTTATTTTGATTTGGACATTCAAACAAATTAGCAGATGAGAAAAGTAGAGTCACCTGTAAAAGCCTGTGTTTCAACTGCCTCTGGACAGAGGATTACCTTTGAAAGTTTCACAGCTCCACTGCATTTTAACAGCCACTCTTTCCCCCATTTAGTTCACCGTGACCTGAGTGCTAAAGGCACTTCCAATATCTGGTCTATTTTAATTCAATTATACCTTCCGGTAACCTGCCTCACCCAATGTGGTACAGAACCGCTATCATTTATTTTTATTTTTTAGACCTTATAGCCAGAACCACCTAGCCATCAGAAGCTAACCAGCTAATTAGCCACAAGCTATTTAGTCATTGTTAGCCACTGCTAGCGGCCTTTACCTTCTGCACAGATACCAGCCCTTTTTTTTTGCCTGGTTAATACTCGCCAGCCTACCAGTATCGGACTTTCTCTCCACTACAATGCCGGATTCCTGCCTACACCCTGGACCATTACTCCTGATCTTCACAGCTAGCTAGCTGCCACCGAGTGACCCAGTACCGAAGCTATCCCTGAGGCCCACCTCCCGGCCTACTCCACCCAAACACGGCTAGAATCCACTACTCCACCGGATCCTTGCCGTAAGCTCTGGACCTTGGCACCGGACCACTGCTGCTACTGAGTGGCTATAGCGGCTAACCCCCCTGCCCTGAAGCACCAGTCAGCCGTGAGCCAGGTACATCTCCCGGCTAGAAAACGCTGTAGACGACCAGTTCTTATAGCCTTTAACCTTACCCTCATCCTATTCCTCCTTGTTCCTCGGGTGATGTGGAGGTAAACCCAGGACCTGCATGTCCTCAGGCACCCTCATTTGTTGACTTCTGTGATCGAAAAAGCCTTGATTTCATGCATGTTAACATCAGAAGCCTCCTCCCTAAGTTTGTTTTACTCACTGCTTTAGCACACTCCACCAACACTGATGTCCTAGCCGTGTCTGAATCCTGGCTTAGGAAGTCCACCAAAAATTCTGAAATTTCCATACCCAACTACAACATTTTCCATCAAGATAGAACTGCCAAAGGGGGAGGAGTTGCAATCTACTGCAGAGATAGCCTGCAAAGTTCTGTCATACTTTCCAGGTCTATACCCAAACAGTTCGAACTTCGAAACGTAAAAAATTATTCTCTCCAGAAATAAGTCTCTCACTGTTGCCGCCTGTTACCGACCCCCCTCAGCTCCCAACTGTGCCATGGACACCATATGTGAATTGATCGCTCCCCATCTAGCTTCAAAGATCCCTCTGTTAGATGACCTAAACTGGGATATGCTTAACACCCCGGCAGTCCTACAATATAAGCTAGATGCCCCCAATCTCACACAAATCATCAAGGAACCCACCAGGTACAACCCTAAAGCCGTAAACATGGGCACCCTCATAGACATTATCCTGACCAACTTGCCCTCCAAATACACCTCTGCTGTTTTCAATCGGGATCTCAGCGATCACTGCCTCATTGCCTGTATCTGCTATGGGTAACCACCCCTCATCACTGTCAAACGCTCCCTAAAACACTTCTGCGAACAGGCCATTCTAATCGACCTGCCCCGGGTATCCTAGAAAGATATTGACCTCATCCCGTCAGCCGAGGATGCCTGGTTATTATTTAAAAGTAATTTCCTCACCATCTTAGATAAGCATGCCCCTTTCAAAAAAAATGCAGAACGAAGAACAGATATAGCCCTTGGCTCACCCTTGGCTCACTCCAGACCTGACTGCCCTTGACCAGCACAAAAACATCCTGTGGCGTCCTGCAATAGCATTGAATAGTCCCCGCGATATGCAACTGTTCAGGGAAGTCAGGAACCAATATACGCAGTCAGTCAGGAAAGCTAAGGCCAGCTTCTTCAAGCAGAAATTTGCATCCTGTAGCTCTAACTCCAAAAAGTTTTGGAACACTGTAAAGTCCATGGAGAACAAGAGCACCTCCCAGCTGCCCACTGCACTGAGGCTAGGTAACACGGTCACCAACGATAAATCCATGATAATCAACAATTTCAATAAGCATTTCTCTACAGCTGGCCATGCCTTCCTCCTGGCTACTCCAACCCCGGCCAACAGCTCCGCCCCCCCTGAAGCCTGAGCCTCCCCAGCATCTCCTTCACCAAAATCCAGATAGCAGATGTTCTGAAAGAACTGCAAAACCTGGACCCGTACAAATCAGTTGGGCAAGACAATCTGGAACCACTCTTTCTAAAACTATCTGCCGTCACTGTTGCAACCTCTATTATGTGCCTGTTCTCTCTTTCGTATCGTCTGAGATCACAAAAAATTGGAAAGCTGCCGCAGTCATCCCCATCTTCAAAGGGGGTGACACTCTAGACCCAAACTGCTATAGACCTATATCGATCCTGCCCTGCCTTTCTAAAGTCTTTGAAAGGCAAGTTTATAAACAGATCACTGACCATTTCGAATCCCACTACATTCTCCGCTGTGCAATCTGGTTTCTGAGCTGGTCACGGGTGCACCTCAGCCACGCTCAAGGTATTAAACGATATCATAACCACCATCGATAAGAGACAATACTGTGTAGCCATCTTTATCGACCTGGCCAAGGCTTTTGACTCTGTCAATCACCGTATTCTTATCGGCAGACTCAATAGCCTTGGTTTTTCTAATGACTGCATCGCCTGGTTCACCAATTACTTTGCAGACAGAGTTCAATGTGTCAAATCGGAGGGCATGTTGTCCGGACCTCTGGCAGTCTCTATGGGGGTACCACAGGGTTCAATTCCCGGGCCGACTCTTTTCGCTGTCTATATCAATGATGTCGCTCTTGCTGTGGGCGATTCCCTGATCTACCTCTACGCCGACGACACCATTCTGTATACTTCTGGACCTTCCTTGGACACTGTGCTGACTAACCTCCAAACGAGCTTCAATGCTATAAAACACTCCTTCTGTGGCCTCCAACTTAAACTCTAGTAAAACCAAATGCATGCTTTTCAACCGTTTGCTGCCCGCACCCGCCCGCCCGACTAGCATCACCACCCTGGACGGTTCTGAACTAGAATATGTGAACAACTATAAATACCTAGGTGTCTAGCTAGACTGTAAACTCTCCTTCCAGACTCACATTAAACATCTCCAATCCAAAATCAAATCTAGAATTGGCTTTCTATTTCGCAAAGCAAAGCCACCTTCACTCACGCCGCCAAACTTACCCGAGTAAAACTGACTATCCTGCCGATCATCGACTTCGGCGATGTCATCTACAAAATATCTTCCAATACTCTACACAGCAAACTGGACGCAGTCTATCACAGTGCCATCCGCTTTGTTACCAAATCACCTTATACCACCCACCACTGCGACCTGTATGCTCTCGTCGGCTGGCCCTCGCTACATATTCGTTGCCAGACCCACTGGCTCCAGGTCATCTATAAGTCTATGCTAGGTAAAGCTCCGCCTTTTCTCCGTTCACTGGTCACGGGTCGTTCACCCACCCGCAGCCAAATCAATCTACCTAACTCATTCCCATACTGTTTTTATTTACTTTTCTGCTATTTTGCACACCAGTTTCTATACTTGCACATTATCATCTGCTCATTTATCACTCCAGTGTTAATCTGCTAAATTGTAACTATTCGCTCCTATGGCCTATTTATTGCCTACCTCCTCATGCCTTTTGCACACACTGTATATAGACTTTCTTTTTTTCCCTACTGTGTCAGTGTGTCACGCCCTGACCATAGAGAGACATTTTATTTCTCTATTTGGTTAGGTCAGGGTGTGATGTGGGGTGGGCATTCTATATTTTGTATTTCTGTGTGTTTGGCCGAGTGTGGTTCCCGATCAGGGACAGCTGTCTATCGTTGTCTCTGATTGGGAATCATACTTAGGCAGCCTGTTATGCCACCTTAGTTGTGGGTAGTTGTCTTTGTTTATAGTGGCCTGTGTAGCCGAAGTCACTTCCTTATTCTTTGTTTTGTTGGCGACATTTATAAATAAAAAGAAATGTACGCTCACCACCCTGCACCTTGGTCCAGTCATTTCCACCCTGACAACGATCGTGACACATTGACTTGTTTATTGTGTTATTGGCTTGTTTATTGTTTATTCCATGTGTAACTCTGTGTTGTTGTCTGTGTCACACTGCTTTGCTTTATCTTGGCCAGGTCGCAGTTGTACATGAGAACTTGTTCTCAACTAGCCTACCTGGTTAAATAAAAAATAAAAAATATAAAAAACAGTTTGCCATTAGCCTGCGGTCCTAAGAGAGCTTGTCGTACTGAGGGCTTGTCGTACTGAGGACTTGTCGTACTGAGAGCTTGTTGTACTGAGGGCTTGTTGTACTGAGGGCTTGTCGTACTGAGGGCTTGTCGTACTGAGGGCTTGTCGTACTGAGGGCTTGGCGTACTGAGGGCTTGTCGTACTGAGGGCTTGTCGTACTGAGGGCTTGTCGTACTGAGGGCTTGGTGTACTGAGGGCTTGTCGTACTGAGGGCTTGGCGTACTGAGGGCTTGGCGTACTGAGGGCTTGTCGTACTGAGGGCTTGTCGTACTGAGGGCTTGGCGTACTGAGGGCTTGGCGTACTGAGGGCTTGGCGTACTGAGGGCTTTGCTTACTGAGGGCTTGTCGTACTGAGGGCTTGTCGTACTGAGGACTTGTCGTACTGAGAGCTTGTTGTACTGAGGGCTTAGTGTACTGAGGGCTTGTCGTACTGAGGGCTTGTCGTACTGAGGGCTTGTCGTACTGAGGGCTTGTCGTACTGAGGGCTTGGCGTACTGAGGGCTTGGCGTACTGAGGGCTTGTCGTACTGAGGGCTTGGCGTACTGAGGGCTTGTCGTACTGAGGGCTTGTCGTACTGAGGGCTTGGCGTACTGAGGGCTTGGCGTACTGAGGGCTTGTCGTACTGAGGGCTTGTCGTACTGAGGGCTTGTCGTACTGAGGGCTTGGCGTACTGAGGGCTTGTCGTACTGAGGGCTTGGCGTACTGAGGGCTTGTCGTACTGAGGGCTTTGCTTACTGAGGGCTTGTCGTACTGAGGGCTTGTCGTACTGAGGGCTTGTCGTACTGAGGGCTTGTCGTACTGAGGGCTTGTCGTACTGAGGGCTTGTTGTACTGAGGGCTTGGCGTACTGAGGGCTTGGCGTACTGAGGACTTGGCGTACTGAGAGCTTGTCGTACTCAGGGCTTGGCGTACTGAGGGCTTGTCGTACTGAGGGCTTGGCATACTGTTATGTGTGGATAGTGCAAGTCTCTCTGTCTTTCTGGTTTGTTTTGCTATTGAGTGCAATGCTACCCCAGCGTCCAATACCCAATATCCCATGAAGTGTCCTGTTGGTGAAATGTGTGTCTCTGATTTAACCTGAATATGAATCCTTAGATAAGCACTTTGATTAGGAGAAACCTTTTTAAATGAGCCCTTATTTTCATCAGCAGACTCTACAGTACATTAGTGACCTGGAATGAACTGCTTTGTGTACTAATAGTGTGAAGTGCAACAACATTCTCATCTGGGTAGATAAATGCTACACACATGGATTCCAGTTTTTTTCACAACCACGTGTGTGTGTGTGTGTGTGTGTGTGTGTGTGTGTGTGTGTGTGTGTGTGTGTGTGTGTGTGTGTGTGTGTGTGTGTGTGTGTGTGTGTGTGTGTGTGTGTGTGTGTGTGTTTGTCTCTTTCGTCATTAACATTGTTTATGAGAATACATCACATTGTGGTTTGTCTGTCATTAACATTAGGCGCTTGGCTTGCCTGTACGTCTTCAGTTAAAAGCATGTACCGGCCGCTCGTGATAATCGGATGAGTCATCCAGCGCTTCCACTTTCAAAGCAGCCCTTGTCTGTCCAGCATTACTAGTGAGCCGCGAGAAGACAAAAACACCTTGTTCAAAGAAAAGCCCAGGAAGCTCTTGTTATTTATTTGCTTTGATGACTATGAGGCAATGGGCTGAGTGGACGTGTTGGGTAGCCTGGATGTATTGGGCTCAGTGGAGGTGTTGGGTAGCCTGGAGCTGTTGGGTAGCCTGGATGTGTTGGGCTCAGTGGAGGTGTTGGGTAGCCTGGAGCTGTTGGGCAGCCTGGATGTGTTGGGTTCAGTGGAGCTGTTGTGCAGCCTGGAAGTGTCGGGCAGTCTGGAAGTGTCGGGCAGTCTGGAAGTGTCGGGCAGTCTAGAAGTGTTGGACAGTCTGGAAGTGTTGGGCAGTCTGGAAGTGTTGGGCAGTCTGGAAGTGTTGGGCAGTCTGGAAGTGTTGGACAGTCTGGAAGTGTTGGGCAGTCTGGAAGTGTTGGGCAGTCTGGAAGTGTTGGACAGTCTGGAAGTGTTGGGCAGTCTGGAAGTGTTGGGCAGTCTGGAAGTGTTGGGCAGTCTGGAAGTGTTGGGCGCCTATTCATGTTATATAGCTCTCTTCAGGGGCCAAGACCTCAAAAACAACACTATGAAGCCTGGTTGGAGTGGCTATTCACTGAGCACCACATGAACTGATCAGGAACTACTCTGTACCCTAGTGAATAGAGTATATAAAGGTTCTGCCATGGAGAAGGACAGAACCCTATGACACATCCACAGAAACCCTAAGAGCATGGTTTACAGCTTCGGGGGAATGAGTGCAGCGGTCTAAGGCACTGCGTCACAGTGCTAGAGGCGTTCACTAACAGACCCGGGTTCGATCCCGGGCTTGACGAGCCGTGATCGGGAGCCCCATAGGGCAGTGCACAATTGGCCCAGCGTCGGGTTGGTTTGGCCGTCATTGTAAATAAGAATTTGTTCTTAAACTGACTTGCCTGGTTAAATAAAGGTTAAATAAATAAAACAGCCGTGTGCTTTAAGTGCTGCATTCATCTTTCAGGGTGCTATTCAATCAGTCAGTCTGTGAAGATTAAAATACCCCCCTGACAGAGAGCCAGTGCCTCTGACGGCCATGATTTGAGGCGGATAATTCATCTCACAAGGCAAAAGTCGAAGGGTGATTGATTACAGGGCTACTCTGAAACTCTCTGAAAACTCCATGATGATAACATGATGAGGCATTCCAGCAAATTACGAATTCATTCAATTTCAGGTGATCTGTACTACAGAAAAATGAGGAATTGATTCAGTGGGGCTGAACGACAGGTAAGTTCTAAATCAATGTCAACCCATTTCATTTGGTAGCATTTTTGTTTGTGGTGAAGTATCTCGCATCAAAATCATAATCTCTTTGGTGGTATCAAATGAAGACTTTCTCACTATAACTTACAGAGTGGTATAATATCATAATGTTTAAATAAGTCTGTTGAGATAGGCATAGCCCCTTGAAAAATCTACATTTAAAAAAAAAAATATACAAATATATATTATTTGTTGAAAAAATGTTTTGGGCCTGGGCCTTTAATAGTATTAGCAGACTGATATAAACGTCTGTAGCGTGGGCAAAAACATTATTTCAGCATATCAATTTTGGCAAAAAAGGTAGTAACATAATTAAGAACAGTATCTTCAGGATTTACTAGTTAGAATTATACGAGTTGTTACCTTCTCTCTCTCTTTTCCTTTCTCTGTGATTGTCATTCTAACAGTATCCAGAAAGAACTAAACCCTCTCCTCAAAAATACTAATCATAAAGGTGTGAAGTAATGGGAAAAGACACAAAACACCCACATCATATAATATATTTTTCTTTATCCATTTATTTTACAAAAGTATTACACTGGGCCTTTACTAGTCCTGTAGTAACATACCTTTACTAGTCCTGTAGTAACAGACCTTTACTAGTCCTGTATTAACAGAACTTTACTAGTCCTGTATTACTAGTCCTGTAGTAACAGACCTTTACTAGTCCTGTATTACTAGTCCTGTAGTAACAGACCTTTACTAGTCCTGTATTAACAGACCTTTACTAGTCCTGTATTAACAGACCTTTACTAGTCCTGTATTACTAGTCCTGTATTAACAGACCTTTACTAGTCCTGTATTACTAGTCCTGTATTAACATACCTTTACTAGTCCTGTATTAACAGACCTTTACTAGTCCTGTATTAACAGACCTTTACTAGTCCTGTATTACTAGTCCTGTATTAACAGACCTTTACTAGTCCTGTATTAACAGGCCTTTACTAGTCCTGTATTAACAGACCTTTACTAGTCCTGTATTAACAGACCTTTACTAGTCCTGTATTAACAGACCTTTACTAGTCCTGTATTAATAGACCTTTACTAGTCCTGTATTAACAGACCTTTACTAGTCCTGTATTAACAGACCTTTACTAGTCCTGTATTAACATACCTTTACTAGTCCTGTATTAACAGACCTTTACTAGTCCTGTATTACTAGTCCTGTATTAACAGACCTTTACTAGTCCTGTATTAACAGACCTTTACTAGTCCTGTATTAACAGACCTTTACTAGTCCTGTATTAATAGACCTTTACTAGTCCTGTATTAACAGACCTTTACTAGTCCTGTATTAACAGACCTTTACTAGTCCTGTATTAACATACCTTTACTAGTCCTGTATTAACAGACCTTTACTAGTCCTGTATTAGAGGACCTTTACTAGTCCTGTATTAACAGACCTTTACTAGTCCTGTATTACTAGTCCTATAGTAACAGACCTTTACTAGTCCTGTATTAACAGACCTTTACTAGTCCTGTATTAACAGACCTTTACTAGTCCTGTATTAGAGGACCTTTACTAGTCCTGTATTAACAGACCTTTACTAGTCCTGTATTAACATACCTTTACTAGTCCTGTATTAACAGACCTTTACTAGTCCTGTATTAACAGACCTTTACTAGTCCTGTATTAACAGACCTTTACTAGTCCTGTATTAACAGACCTTTACTAGTCCTGTATTAACATACCTTTACTAGTCCTGTATTAACAGACCTTTACTAGTCCTGTATTAACAGACCTTTACTAGTCCTGTATTAACATACCTTTACTAGTCCTGTATTAACAGACCTTTACTAGTCCTGTATTAACAGACCTTTACTAGTCCTGTATTAACAGACCTTTACTAGTCCTGTATTAACAGACCTTTACTCGTCCTGTATTAACAGACCTTTACTAGTCCTGTATTAACAGACCTTTACTAGTCCTGTATTACTAGTCCTGTATTAACAGAACTTTTCTAGTCCTGTATTACTAGTCCTGTATTAACAGACCTTTACTAGTCCTGTAGTAACAGACCTTTACTAGTCCTGTATTAACAGACCTTTACTAGTCCTGTATTAACAGACCTTTACTAGTCCTGTATTAACAGACCTTTACTAGTCCTGTATTAACAGACCGTTACTAGTCCTGTATTAACAGACCTTTACTAGTCCTGTATTAACAGACCTTTACTAGTCCTGTATTAACAGACCTTTACTCGTCCTGTATTAACAGACCTTTACTAGTCCTGTATTAACAGACCTTTACTAGTCCTGTATTAACAGACCTTTACTAGTCCTGTATTAACAGACCTTTACTAGTCCTGTATTAACATACCTTTACTAGTCCTGTATTAACAGACCTTTACTAGTCCTGTATTAACAGACCTTTACTAGTCCTGTATTAACAGACCTTTACTAGTCCTGTATTAACAAACCTTTACTAGTCCTGTATTAACAGACCTTTACTAGTCCTGTATTAACATACCTTTACTAGTCCTGTATTAACAGACCTTTACTAGTCCTGTATTAACAGACCTTTACTAGTCCTGTATTAACAGACCTTTACTAGTCCTGTATTAACAGACCTTTACTAGTCCTGTAGCAACAGACCTTTACTAGTCCTGTATTAACAGACCTTTACTAGTCCTTTATTACTAGTCCTGTATTACTAGTCCTGTATTAACAGACCTTTACTAGTCCTGTATTACCAGACCTTTACTAGTCCTGTATTACTAGTCCTGTATTAACAGACCTTTACTAGTCCTGTATTAACAGACCTTTACTAGTCCTGTATTACTAGTCCTGTATTACTAGTCCTGTATTAACAGACCTTTACTAGTCCTGTATTAACAGACCTTTACTAGTCCTGTATTAACAGACCTTTACTAGTCCTGTATTAACAGACCTTTACTAGTCCTGTATTAACAGACCTTTACTAGTCCTGTATTAACAGACCTTTACTAGTCCTGTATTAACAGACCGTTATTAGTCCTGTATTAACAGACCTTTACTAGTCCTGTATTAACAGACCTTTACTAGTCCTGTATTAACAGACCTTTACTAGTCCTGTATTAACAGACCTTTACTAGTCCTGTATTAACAGACCTTTACTAGTCCTGTATTAACAGGCCTTTACTAGTCCTTTATTACTAGTCCTGTATTACTAGTCCTGTATTAACAGACCGTTATTAGTCCTGTATTAACAGACCTTTACTAGTCCTTTATTACTAGTCCTGTAGTAACAGACCTTTACTAGTCCTGTATTAACAGACCTTTACTAGTCCTGTAGTAACAGACCTTTACTAGTCCTGTATTAACAGACCTTTACTAGTCCTGTATTAACAGACCTTTACTAGTCCTGTATTAACAGATCTTTACTAGTCCTGTATTAACAGACCTTTATTAGTCCTGTATTAACAGACCTTTACTAGTCCTGTAGTAACAGACCTTTACTAGTCCTGTATTAACAGACCTTTACTAGTCCTGTATTAACAGACCTTTACTAGTCCTGTATTAACAGACCTTTACTAGTCCTGTACTAACAGACCTTTACTAGTCCTGTATTAACAGACCTTTACTAGTCCTGTAGCAACATACCTTTACTAGTCCTGTATTAACAGACCTTTACTAGTCCTGTATTAACAGACCTTTACTAGTCCTGTATTAACAGACCTTTACTAGTCCTGTATTAACAGACCTTTACTAGTCCTGTATTAACAGACTTTACTAGTCCTGTATTAACAGACCTGTATTACTAGTCCTGTATTAACAGACCTTTACTAGTCCTGTATTAACAGACCTTTTACTTTATTACTAGTCCTGTATTAACAGACCTTTATTAGTCCTGTATTAACAGACCTTTACTAGTCCTGTATTAACAGACCTTTACTAGTCCTGTATTAACAGGCCTTTACTAGTCCTTTATTACTAGTCCTGTATTACTAGTCCTGTATTAACAGAGTTATTAGTCCTGTATTAACAGACCGTTACTAGTCCTGTATTAACAGACCTTTACTAGTCCTGTATTAACAGACCTTTACTAGTCCTGTATTAACAGACCTTTACTAGTCCTGTATTAACAGACCTTTACTAGTCCTGTATTAACAGACCTTTACTAGTCCTGTATTAACAGACCTTTACTAGTCCTGTATTAACAGACCTTTACTAGTCCTGTATTAACAGACCTTTACTAGTCCTGTATTAACAGACCTTTACTAGTCCTGTATTAACATACCTTTACTAGTCCTGTATTAACAGACCTTTACTAGTCCTGTATTAACAGACCTTTACTAGTCCTGTATTAACAGACCTTTACTAGTCCTTTATTACTAGTCCTGTACTAGTCCTGTATTAACAGACCGTTATTAGTCCTGTATTAACAGACCTTTACTAGTCCTGTATTAACAGGCCTTTACTAGTCCTTTATTACTAGTCCTGTATTACTAGTCCTGTATTAACATACCTTTACTAGTCCTGTATTAACAGACCTTTACTAGTCCTGTATTAACATACCTTTACTAGTCCTGTAGTAACAGACCTTTACTAGTCCTGTATTAACAGACCTTTACTAGTGCTGTATTAACAGACCTTTACTAGTCCTGTATTAACAGACCTTTACTAGTCCTGTATTAACAGACCTTTACTAGTCCTGTATTAACAGACCTTTACTAGTCCTGTATTAACAGACCTTTACTAGTCCTGTATTAACATACCTTTACTAGTCCTGTAGTAACAGACCTTTACTAGTCCTGTATTAACAGACCTTTACTAGTCCTGTATTAACAGACCTTTACTAGTCCTGTATTAACAGACCTTTACTAGTCCTGTATTAACAGACCTTTACTCGTCCTGTATTAACAGACCTTTACTAGTCCTGTATTAACAGACCTTTACTAGTCCTGTATTACTAGTCCTGTATTAACAGAACTTTTCTAGTCCTGTATTACTAGTCCTGTATTAACAGACCTTTACTAGTCCTGTAGTAACAGACCTTTACTAGTCCTTTATTACTAGTCCTGTATTACTAGTCCTGTATTAACAGACCGTTATTAGTCCTGTATTAACAGACCTTTACTCGTCCTGTATTAACAGACCTTTACTAGTCCTTTATTACTAGTCCTGTATTACTAGTCCTGTATTAACAGACCTTTACTAGTCCTGTATTAACAGACCTTTACTAGTCCTGTATTAACAGACCTTTACTAGTCCTGTATTAACAGACCGTTACTAGTCCTGTATTAACAAACCTTTACTAGTCCTGTATTAACAGACCTTTACTAGCCCTGTATTAACAGACCTTTACTAGTCCTGTATTAACAGGCCTT
>NC_068448.1:74757576-74772576 GCF_023373465.1 Oncorhynchus keta
GAGAGAGAGAGAGAGAGAGAGAGAGAGAGAGAGAGAGAGAGAGAGAGAGAGAGAGAGAGAGAGAGAGAAAGAGAAAGCGCTCAAATGAGTCTGACATAAATAACAGTCAATTAAATAATAAAATGCTCTTAATGGCCCTGATCACGGCGCCTCCTAAATTATAACCATTAACAGATGTTGGCCCCCCGAGCCAAAGACACTGACAGGATTAATGTCCTGGCCGCCCCTCGTCACTGCAACATCGTTACCGTGGGAGACAGAAATCGAGGAAACGGTGTCCTGCACTGGTACAGTATTAGTACCACTTAGTTTCCTGGAAAGAGCCAGAGAAGAGGAGTGGAGAGAGACACTGGTGCCATAACTGCAACGTCAGGACACATTTCACACCACATGTGAACCTATTTCAGAGACCCAGCCCAGGTCAAAACACATTTCACACCACATGTGAACCTATTTCAGAGACCCAGCCCAGGTCAAAACACATTTCACACCACATGTGAACCTATTTCAGAGACCCAGCCCAGGTCAAAACACATTTCACACCACATGTGAACCTATTTCAGAGACCCAGCCCAGGTCAAAACACATTTCACACCACATGTGAACCTATTTCAGAGACCCAGCCCAGGTCAAAACACATTTCACACCACATGTGAACCTATTTCAGAGACCCAGCCCAGGTCAAAACACATTTCACACTGCATGTGAACCTATTTCAGAGACCCAGCCCAGGTCAAAACACATTTCACACCACATGTGAACCTATTTCAGAGACCCAGCCCAGGTCAAAACACATTTCACACTGCATCTGAACCTATTTCAGAGACCAAGCCCAGGTCAAAACACAGACTGTAGGTTGCATCTGAACCTATTTCAGAGACCCAGCCCAGGTCAAAACACATTTCACACCGCATGTGAACCTATTTCAGAGACCCAGCCCAGGTCAAAACACATTTCACACCACATGTGAACCTATTTCAGAGACCCAGCCCAGGTCAAAACACATTTCACACCACATGTGAACCTATTTCAGAGACCCAGCCCAGGTCAAAACACATTTCACACTGCATGTGAACCTATTTCAGAGACCCAGCCCAGGTCAAAACACATTTCACACCACATGTGAACCTATTTCAGAGACCCAGCCCAGGTCAAAACACATACTGTAGGTTCGCATCTGAACCTATTTCAGAGACCCAGCCCAGGTCAAAACACGGGCATTTAACTAGAGGGGGGCGGGTGGGAGAACTGATGCTCATTCCCAGCTAACATGATGCATAATGAGATGAGGCCAGGCTGGGACCTCTTTGACCTGATCAGGAACTACTCTGTATCTTAGTGAATAGAGTATATAAAGGTGCTGCCATGGAGGAGGACAGAACACTATGACACATCCACAGAAACCCTAAGAGGCATGCATGGTTCACAGCTTTGGGGGACCGAGTGACACAGCAGTCTAAGGTGCTTCCATAGGGTTCGAATGAGTCAATCCACTGGCTGACCTGAGGTGGTATTTGATGGTTGAACATCCATTTATTTATTTGATTTATTTTACCTTTATTTAACCAGTCAAGTCAGTTAAGAACAAATTCTTATTTTCAATGACGGCCTAGGAACAGTGGGTTAACTGCCTGTTCAGGGGCAGAACGACAGATTTGTACCTTGTCAGCTCAGGGGTTTGAACTTGCAATCTTCCGGTTACTAGTCCAACGCTCTAACCACTAGGCTACCTGCCACCTCTACACTCTAACCACTAGGCTACCTGCCACCTCTACACTCTAACCACTAGGCTACCTGCCACCTCTACACTCTAACCACTAGGCTACCTGCCACCTCTACACTCTAACCACTAGGCTACCTGCCACCTCATACAGTGCTCTAACCACTGAGGCTACCTGCCACCTCTACACTCTAACCACTGGGCTACCAGCACATGTCCTCTGAACACTCTAACCACCAGGCTACCTGCCACCTCTACACTCTAACCACTAGGCTACCTGCCACCTCTACACTCTAACCACGAGGCCACCCTGCCACCCATATTAGTGCTGTGTGGATGACTGGCACTGACGGATGGGTGGCGATGGGGATTATCTCGAAGCCATACAGCAGCACATGTCACCTTGAAGCATAACATTGTTGACCTGTCACACCCCCTGAGGGGGAAGAAATCAATTGAGTGTTAGAGCTCCCTCTGAGTCCAGATAGGAACAGGGGGGCAGGTAGTGGCCTGGACTCAGACGTTACTGAGACATTTACCAGACATAACAGAAGACATTACAGACATTACTGAGACATTACAGAAATGTTACCCAGATATCACCGAGATATTACAGTAACGTTACATCACCCCATTACGGAAATGTTTCCCAGACATCACCGAGACATTACGGAAATGTTTCCCAGACATCACCGAGACATTACAGAAATGTTACCCAGACATCACCGAGACATTACGGAAATGTTACCCAGACATCACTGAGACATTACAGAAATGTTACCCAGACATCACCGAGACATTACAGAAATGTTACCCAGACATCACCGAGACATTACGGAAATGTTACCCAGACATCACCGAGACATTACAGAAATGTTACCCAGACATCACCGAGACATTACAGAAATGTTACCCAGATATCACTGAGACATTACGGAAATGTTACCCAGACATCACCGAGACATTACAGAAATGTTACCCAGACATCACCGAGACATTACAGAAATGTTACCCAGACATCACTGTGTCTCTGATATGAGACCCAATCTGTCTGTCAAGAGGAGAGGAGAAGCCCTGCATCAGTGTCTCTGATATGAGACACGGTGTTATTGAGACAAGGGGGAAGACTATCACAGAGGAACATAATATTTCCGAGAGAGAGAGAATGTGATGTGGTCCTTCTGTGGCTCAGTTGGTAGAGCATGGCGCATGGCGCTTGTAACGCCAGGGTAGTGGGTTCGATTCCTGGGACCACCCATACGTAGAATGTATGCACACATGACTGTAAGTCGCTTTGGATAAAAGCGTCTGCTAAATGGCATATATTATTATTATTATTATATCCGTCATACCTGACCTTTGTTTTATGAGCGTGCCGTTTTCCAATTACATACTACACTAACACTTACTATAGTGTGACTGACCAACGCCACTGGAGTGATCTCTCTCTCTCTCCAGAGCAAACTGCAGCTGCCTGCCAGGCTGAATCGGATCAGATTCGGGACAGGGAGGCAGTTCAAATCTCTACAGTCAAGTTGATAGAGATGGCAAACTTACGGCGCAGTTAAAGTATTTTAATGGTCGATTGTGATTTGCTTCAGTAGCTAAAGCATATTGGAGCAGGCAGTTAGTCAGATGCAAATGAACCCCCTCCCCCCCCTCAACATATTGAAACAGATACTTATTTCCCCAGTTCGCTAGTCCAATCCCATTGACAACTTACAAGTTAAATCATTTTTCTAGAGGGGGTGGTCTAGAGGGGGTGGTCTAGAGGGTGTGGTCTAGAGGGTGTCCTGGGGTGGTCTAGAGGGTTTGGTCTAGAGAGGGTGGTCTAGAGGGTGGCCTGGGGTGGTCTAGAGGGTTTGGTCTAGAGGGGGTGGTCTAGAGGGTGGCCTGGGGTGGTCTAGAGGGGGTGGTCTAGAGGGTGGTCTAGAGGGGGTAGTCTAGAGGGGGTGGTCTAGAGGGGGTCCTGGGGTGGTCTAGAGGGGGTGGTCTAGAGGGGTTCCTGGGGTGGTCTAGAGGGTGTGGTCTAGAGGGGGTGGTCTAGAGGGGGTGGTCTAGAGGGTGGCCTGGGGTGGTCTAGAGGGTTTGGTCTAGAGGGGGTGGTCTAGAGGGTGGCCTGGGGTGGTCTAGAGGGGGTGGTCTAGAGGGTGGTCTAGAGGGGGTAGTCTAGAGGGGGTGGTCTAGAGGGGGTCCTGGGGTGGTCTAGAGGGGGTGGTCTAGAGGGGTTCCTGGGGTGGTCTAGAGGGTTTGGTCTAGAGGGGGTGGTCTAGAGGGTGGCCTGGGGTGGTCTAGAGGGGGTGGTCTAGAGGGTGTCCTGGGGTGGTCTAGAGGGTGTCCTGGGGTGGTCTAGATGGTGGCCTGGGGTGGTCTAGAGGGGGTGGTCTAGAGGGTGTCCTTGGGTGGTCTAGAGGGTGTCCTGGGGTGGTCTAGAGGGTGTCCTGGGGTGGTATAGAGGGTGTCCTGGGGTGGTCTAGAGGGTGGCCTGGGGTGGTCTAGAGGGGGTGGTCTAGAGGGGGTGGTCTAGAGGGTGTTCTGGGGTGGTCTAGAGGGGGTGGTCTAGAGGGTGTCCTGGGGTGGTCTAGAGGGTGGACTGGGGTGGTCTAGAGGGTGTCCTGGGGTGGTCGAGAGGGTGGCCTGGGGTCGTCTAGAGGGTGGCCTGGGGTGGTCTAGATGGGATGGTCTAGATGGGGTGGTCTAGAGGGTGTCCTGGGGTGGTCTAGAGGGGTGGTCTAGAGAGAGTGGTCTAGAGGGGGTGGTCTGGGGGGGGGTGGTCTAGAAGGTGTCTTGGGGTGGTCTAGAGGGGGTGGTCTAGAGGGGTTCCTGGGGTGGTCTAGAGGGTTTGGTCTAGAGGGGGTGGTCTAGAGGGTGGCCTGGGGTGTTCTAGAGGGGGTGGTCTAGAGGGTGTCCTGGGGTGGTCTAGAGGGTGTGGGGTGGTCTAGATGGTGGCCTGGGGTGGTCTAGAGGGGTGGTCTAGGGGGTGGTCTAGGGGGGGTGGTCTAGAGGGTGTCCTGGGGTGGTCTAGAGGGTGGGGGTGGTCTAGAGGGGGTTCCTGGGGGGTGGTCTAGAGGGGGTGGTCTAGAGGGTGTCCTGGGGTGGTCTAGAGGGTGTTCTGGGGTGGTCTAGAGGGGGTGGTCTAGAGGGTGTCCTGGGGTGGTCTAGAGGGGGTGGTCTAGAGGGTGTCCTGGGGTGGTCTAGAGGGTGGACTGGGGTGGTCTAGAGGGTGGCCTGGGGTGGTCTAGAGGGTGTCCTGGGGTGTTCTAGAGGGTGTCCTGGGGTGGTCTAGAGGGTGTTCTGGGGTGGTCTAGAGGGGGTGGTCTAGAGGGTGTCCTGGGGTGATCTAGAGGGGGTGGTCTCGAGGGTGTCCTGGGGTGGTATAGAGGGTGGCCTGGGGTGGTCTAGAGGGTGGCCTGGGGTGGTCTAGATGGGATGGTCTAGAGGGGGTGGTCTAGAGGGTGTCCTGGGGTGGTCTAAAGGGTGTGGTCTAGAGAGAGTGGTCTAGACGGGGTGGTCTGGAGGGGGTGGTCTAGAAGGTGTCTTGGGGTGGTCTAGAGGGGGTGGTCTAGAGGTGGTGGTCAAGAGGTGGTGGTTTATTGGGTGTCCTGGGGTGGTCTAGAGGGTGTCATGGGGTGGTCTAGAGGGGGTGGTCTAGAGATGGTGGTCTAGACGGTGGCCTGGGGTGGTCTAGTGGGTGTCCTGGGGTGGTCTAGAGGGTGTCCTGGGGTGGTCTAGAGGGTGTCCTGGGGTGGTCTAGAGGGTGGCCTGGGGTGGCCTAGAGGGTGTCCTGGGGTGTTCTAGAGGGTGTCCTGGGGTGGTCTAGAGGGTGTCCTGGGGTAGTCTCGAGGGTGGACTGGGGTGGTCTAGAGGGTGTCCTGGGGTGGTCTAGAGGGTGTCCTGGGGTGGTCTGGAGGGTGTCCTGGGGTGGTCTAGACGTCTAACCATATACACCTCACCCCTAAGGCTAAAATAGACCCTTTGCTTGTGGGGGGGGACCAGCGAAAATTCCACTCTTGTCTGAATTTTTCTTGTTTTACTATGAGGAGTTCTGGTTCCCACAAAGATAGTAAACACACACACACACACGCACGCACGCACGCAGGCACACACACACACACACACACACACACACACACACACACACACACACACACACACACACACACACACACACACACACACACACACACACACACACACACACACACACACACACACACACACACACACACACACAGACACAGACACAGACACACACACAGACACACACACACACACTACCAGATAGAAAGACTAAATTGGTTTAAAGGAAGAGAGAGATGATACTGTAAAAAAAACACTGATGTTTGTTTGCTCGTCAGCTCCTTTAGCTATTCCTTGGCTGAAGGGCATTTCTCGTTTTCATAAAAGAAGATGCTTAAACACAGAAAGTATTTTTACCAAGATGAATCTAATAAAACTTTGTTTCGGGAATCAATAGAAGGAAATATGGGAGTTCAGTTTGGAGCTGAACTGAAATCTAAGCCTGGGGCCCGAACCGTTTGTTATCCCAACTAATTAAATTACAGATGAACACAAACCCTTGGTAAACAAAGGAAAGGAAAGGAAAGGGGGATACCTAGTCAGTTGTACAACTGAATGCCTTCAACTGAAATGTGTCTTCCGCATTTAACTCAACCCCTCCGAATCAGAGGTGAAGTGGGCTGCCTTAGTCGATTTCCACATCATCGGCACCCAGGGAACAGTGGGTTAAGTGCCTTGCTCAGGGGCACAACGACAGGTTTTTACCTTGTCAGCTCAGGGATTCAATCCAGGAACCTTTCAGTTACTGGCACAACGCTCCTATCCACCAGGCTACCTGCAGAGCATCCTTTTATAATGTACTGAACGCTCCTATCCACCAGGCTACCTGCAGAGCATCCTTTTATAATGTACTGAACGCTCCTATCCACCAGGCTACCTGCAGAGCATCCTTTCATAATGTACTGAATGCTCCTATCCACCAGGCTACCCGCAGAGCATCCTTTTATAATGTACTGAATGCTCCTATCCACCAGGCTACCTGCAGAGCATCCATTAATAATGTACTGAATGCTCCTATCCACCAGGCTACCTGCAGAGCATCCTTTCATAATGTACTGAATGCTCCTATCCACCAGGCTACCCGCAGAGCATCCTTTTATAATGTACTGAATGCTCCTATCCACCAGGCTACCTGCAGAGCATCCTTTTATAATGTACTGAATGCTCCTATCCACCAGGCTACCTGCAGAGCATCCTTTTATAATGTACTGAATGCTCCTATCCACCAGGCTACCTGCAGAGCATCCTTTTATAATGTACTGAACGCTCCTATCCACCAGGCTACCTGCAGAGCATCCTTTTATAATGTACTGAACCCTCCTATCCACCAGGCTACCTGCAGAGCATCCTTTCATAATGTACTGAATGCTCCTATCCACCAGGCTACCTGCAGAGCATCCTTTTATAATGTACTGAACCCTCCTATCCACCAGGCTACCTGCAGAGCATCCTTTCATAATGTACTGAATGCTCCTATCCACCAGGCTACCTGCAGAGCATCCTTTTATAATGTACTGAATGCTCCTATCCACCAGGCTACCTGCAGAGCATCCTTTTATAATGTACTGAATGCTCCTATCCACCAGGCTACCTGCAGAGCATCCTTTCATAATGTACTGAATGCTCCTATCCACCAGGCTACCTGCAGAGCATCCTTTCATAATGTACTGAACGCTCCTAATGTCATGTGACCTCTAATGCCAGGTGACTAAGAAGTATCTAATGCCAGGTGTCTAAGAAGACCTCTAATGCCAGGTGACTAAGAAGTCTCTAATGCCAGGTGACTAAGAAGTATCTAATGCCAGGTGACTAAGAAGACCTCTAATGTCAGGTGACTAAGAAGTCTCTAATGCCAGGTGACTAAGAAGTCTCTAATGCCAGGTGACTAAGAAGTCTCTAATGCCAGGTGACTAAGAAGTCTCTAATGCCAGGTGACTAAGAAGTATCTAATGCCAGGTGACTAAGAAGACCTCTAATGTCAGGTGACTAAGAGGTCTATAATGCCAGGTGACTAAGAAGTACCTAATGCCAGGTGACTAAGAATTATCTAATGCCAGGTGATTAAGACGTCTATAATGCCAGGTGACTAAGAAGTCTCTAATGCCAGGTGACTAAGAAGTCTCTAATGCCAGGTCACTAAGAAGTCTCTCATGCAGATGACTAAGAAGTGTCTAATGCCAGGTCACTAAGTCTCTAATGCCAGGTGACTAAGAAGTCTCTAATGCCAGGTGCCTAAGAAGTCTCTAATGCCAGGTGACTAAGAAGTCTATCATGCCAGGCGACTAAGAAGTCTCTAATGCAGATGACTAAGAAGTGTCTAATGCCAGGTGACTAAGTCTCTAATGCCAGGTGGATAAGAAGTCTCTAATGCAGGTGACTAAGAAGTCTCTCATGCCAGGTGACTAAGAAGTCTCTAATGCAGATGACTAAGAAGTGTCTAATGCCAGGTGACTAAGTCTCTAATGCCAGGTGGCTAAGAAGTCTCTAATGCAGATGACTAAGAAGTCTCTAATGCCAGGTGACTAATAAGTGTATAATGCCAGGTGACTAAGAAGACCTCTAATGCCAGGTGACTAAGAGGTCTATAATGTCAGGTGACTAAGAAGTGTCTAATGCCAGGTCACTAAGAAGTGTCTAATGCCAGGTCACTAAGAAGTGTCTAATGCCAGGTGCTAAGAAGTCTCTAATGCCAGGTGACTAAGAAGTCTCTAATGCCAGGTCACTAAGAAGTCTCTAATGCAGATGACTAAGAAGTCTCTAATGCCAGGTCACTAAGTCTCTAATGCCAGGTGACTAAGAAGTCTCTAATGTCAGGTCACTAAGAAGTCTCTAATGCCAGGTGACTAAGAGTGCTCTAATGCCAGGTGACTAAGAAGTCTCTAATGCCAGGTGACTAAGAGTGCTCTAATGCCAGGAGACTAAGAAGTCTCTAATGCCAGGTGACTAAGAAGTCTCTAATGCCAGGTGACTAAGAAGACCTCTAATCTCAGGTGACTAAGAAGTCTCTAATGCAGATGACTAAGAAGTGTCTAATGCCAGGTGACTAAGAAGTCTCTAATGCAGATGACTAAGACGTATCTAATGCCAGGTCACTAAGTCTCTAATGCCAGGTGACTAAGAAGTCTCTAATGCCAGGTGACTAAGAAGTCTCTAATGCCAGGTGACTAAGAAGTCTCTAATGCCAGGTGACTAAGAAGTCTCTAAGGAGTCAGGAGTCACCTAGATCAAATGTCAGGATTAGTGTGTGTTTCGTCTGTCTGGGTAACCTTGTACTGTGTCATTGCATTAATTAAATAACACGCCACCTCAACAACCAGCTGTATTGTTTTTTTTGTTTTTTCAAAATGTCAGCAATGTAGATACATCAATGTAAAACCAATTCCTTGTTGCAGGTTTTGCTGCATTTTTTTTTAAATCAACTTTTGCTAACAGAAATGCCTCTTCGGCACCAGAGAATTTGTGTCCCCAGACTAACAACAGAATCTCAGACACATTGACAACAGGGAATAATACTGCTCACAATACTACACCCCACAGAACCTAGACATGAATAATGCACCCTGCATCTTTTGGTTTGGTTCTTTACTTATTTATTTAGAAGATTGCACAGGCAGTACATTATAAATACAGAGGTTGTTAATTAAAAGTTTGATATGATATGACCTAATTGTAGAGATTTGGTAAATTATGACTAAAAAAGCTGCTATACAGTATGAACCTTTTTGGCAGATGTGAATTGGAACTAATATAATTTAAGATAAAACTTAATAAATATGAATAGATCTAGAATAAAGGATTATATCCTTAAACACCTGTCTAGATTCTCTACTGGAGTAGACCTATACAAAACAACCTGTCTAGTTTCTCTACTGGAGTAGACCTATACATAACAACCTGTCCAGTTTCTCTACTGGAGTAGACCTATACATAACAACCTGTCTAGTTTCTCTACTGGAGTAGACCTATACATAACAACCTGTCTAGTTTCTCTACTGGAGTAGACCTATACATAACAACCTGTCTAGTTTCTCTACTGGAGTAGACCTATACATAACAACCTGTCTAGTTTCTCTACTGGAGTAGACCTATACAAAACAACCTGTCTAGTTTCTCTACTGGAGTAGACCTATACATAACAACCTGTCTAGTTTCTCTACTGGAGTAGACCTATACATAACAACCTGTCTAGTTTCTCTACTGGAGTAGACCTATACATAACAACCTGTCTAGTTTATATACTGGAGTAGACCTATACATAACAACCTGTCTAGTTTATCTACTGGAGTAGACCTATACATAACAACCTGTCTAGTTTCTCTACTGGAGTAGACCTATACAAAACAACCTGTCTAGTTTCTCTACTGGAGTAGACCTATACATAACAACCTGTCTAGTTTCTCTACTGGAGTAGACCTATACATAACAACCTGTCTAGTTTCTCTACTGGAGTAGACCTATACGTAACAACCTGTCTAGTTTCTCTACTGGAGTAGACCTATACATAACAACCTGTCTAGTTTCTCTACTGGAGTAGACCTATACATAACAACCTGTCTAGTTTCTCTACTGGAGTAGACCTATACAAAACAACCTGTCTAGTTTCTCTACTGGAGTAGACCTATACATAACAACCTGTCTAGTTTCTCTACTGGAGTAGACCTATACATAACAACCTGTCTAGTTTATATACTGGAGTAGACCTATACATAACAACCTGTCTAGTTTCTCTACTGGAGTAGACCTATACATAACAACCTGTCTAGTTTCTCTACTGGAGTAGACCTATACATAACAACCTGTCTAGTTTCTCTACTGGAGTAGACCTATACATAACAACCTGTCTAGTTTCTCTACTGGAGTAGACCTATACATAACAACCTGTCTAGTTTCTCTACTGGAGTAGACCTATACAAAACAACCTGTCTAGTTTCTCTACTGGAGTAGACCTATACATAACAACCTGTCTAGTTTCTCTACTGGAGTAGACCTATACATAACAACCTGTCTAGTTTCTCTACTGGAGTAGACCTATACATAACAACCTGTCTAGTTTATATACTGGAGTAGACCTATACATAACAACCTGTCTAGTTTATCTACTGGAGTAGACCTATACATAACAACCTGTCTAGTTTCTCTACTGGAGTAGACCTATACAAAACAACCTGTCTAGTTTCTCTACTGGAGTAGACCTATACATAACAACCTGTCTAGTTTCTCTACTGGAGTAGACCTATACATAACAACCTGTCTAGTTTCTCTACTGGAGTAGACCTATACGTAACAACCTGTCTAGTTTCTCTACTGGAGTAGACCTATACATAACAACCTGTCTAGTTTCTCTACTGGAGTAGACCTATACATAACAACCTGTCTAGTTTCTCTACTGGAGTAGACCTATACAAAACAACCTGTCTAGTTTCTCTACTGGAGTAGACCTATACATAACAACCTGTCTAGTTTCTCTACTGGAGTAGACCTATACATAACAACCTGTCTAGTTTATATACTGGAGTAGACCTATACATAACAACCTGTCTAGTTTCTCTACTGGAGTAGACCTATACATAACAACCTGTCTAGTTTCTCTACTGGAGTAGACCTATACATAACAACCTGTCTAGTTTCTCTACTGGAGTAGACCTATACATAACAACCTGTCTAGTTTCTCTACTGGAGTAGACCTATACATAACAACCTGTCTAGTTTCTCTACTGGAGTAGACCTATACATAACAACCTGTCTAGTTTCTCTACTGGAGTAGACCTATACATAACAACCTGTCTAGTTTATATACTGGAGTAGACCTATACAAAACAACCTGTCTAGTTTCTCTACTGGAGTAGACCTATACATAACAACCTGTCTAGTTTCTCTACTAGAGTAGACCTATACATAACAACCTGTCTAGTTTATATACTGGAGTAGACCTATACATAACAACCTGTCTAGTTTCTCTACTGGAGTAGACCTATACATAACAACCTGTCTAGTTTCTCTACTGGAGTAGACCTATACATAACAACCTGTCTAGTTTCTCTACTGGAGTAGACCTATACATAACAACCTGTCTAGTTTCTCTACTGGAGTAGACCTATACATAGCAACCTGTCTAGTTTCTCTACTGGAGTAGAGCTATACAAAACAACCTGTCTAGTTTCTCTACTGGAGTAGACCTATACATAACAACCTGTCTAGTTTCTCTACTGGAGTAGACCTATACAAAACAACCTGTCTAGTTTATATACTGGAGTAGACCTATACATAACAACCTGTCTAGTTTCTCTACTGGAGTAGACCTATACATAACAACCTGTCTAGTTTCTCTACTGGAGTAGACCTATACAAAACAACCTGTCTAGTTTCTCTACTGGAGTAGACCTATACATAACAACCTGTCTAGTTTCTCTACTGGAGTAGACCTATACATAACAACCTGTCTAGTTTCTCTACTGGAGTAGACCTATACAAAACAACCTGTCTAGTTTCTCTACTGGAGTAGACCTATACATAACAACCTGTCTAGTTTCTCTACTGGAGTAGACCTATACATAACAACCTGTCTAGTTTATATACTGGAGTAGACCTATACATAACAACCTGTCTAGTTTCTCTACTGGAGTAGACCTATACATAACAACCTGTCTAGTTTCTCTACTGGAGTAGACCTATACATAACAACCTGTCTAGTTTTTCTACTGGAGTAGACCTATACATAATAACCTGTCTAGTTTCTCTACTGGAGTAGACCTATACATAACAACCTGTCTAGTTTCTCTACTGGAGTAGACCTATACATAACAACCTGTCTAGTTTATATACTGGAGTAGACCTATACATAACAACCTGTCTAGTTTCTCTACTGGAGTAGACCTATACATAACAACCTGTCTAGTTTCTCTACTGGAGTAGACCTATACATAACAACCTGTCTAGTTTCTCTACTGGAGTAGACCTATACATAGCAACCTGTCTAGTTTCTCTACTGGAGTAGACCTATACAAAACAACCTGTCTAGTTTCTCTACTGGAGTAGACCTATACATAACAACCTGTCTAGTTTCTTTACTGGAGTAGACCTATACAAAACAACCTGTCTAGTTTATATACTGGAGTAGACCTATACATAACAACCTGTCTAGTTTCTCTACTGGAGTAAACCTATACATAACAACCTGTCTAGTTTCTCTACTGGAGTAGACCTATACAAAACAACCTGTCTAGTTTCTCTACTGGAGTAGACCTATACATAACAACCTGTCTAGTTTCTCTACTGGAGTAGACCTATTCATAACAACCTGTCTAGTTTCTCTACTGGAGTAGACCTATACAAAACAACCTGTCTAGTTTCTCTACTGGAGTAGACCTATACATAACAACCTGTCTAGTTTCTCTACTGGAGTAGACCTATACATAACAACCTGTCTAGTTTCTCTACTGGAGTAGACCTATACAAAACAACCTGTCTAGTTTCTCTACTGGAGTAGACCTATACATAACAACCTGTCTAGTTTCTCTACTGGAGTAGACCTATACATAACAACCTGTCTAGTTTCTCTACTGGAGTAGACCTATACATAACAACCTGTCTAGATTATATACTGGAGTAGACCTATACATAACAACCTGTCTAGTTTCTCTACTGGAGTAGACCTATACATAACAACCTGTCTAGTTTCTCTACTGGAGTAGACCTATACATAACAACCTGTCTAGTTTCTCTACTGGAGTAGACCTATACATAACAACCTGTCTAGTTTCTCTACTGGAGTAGACCTATACATAACAACCTGTCTAGTTTCTCTACTGGAGTAGACCTATACATCACAACCTGTCTAGTTTCTCTACTGGAGTAGACCTATACATCACAACCTGTCTAGTTTCTCTACAGGGTTAGGTTTCGTCAACAGGGTTGTGGTCTCTATAAGTGCTTGGTGGGATGGCTAACACTGGGATAAATTGATTCAATGTAAAATGGTAGAAATAACAGAATAACAGGCTTATGGAAGCACTTCTCTATACCAGAGGTATATTATATATTTCTACATGAGCTATTTATGCTAACTGTTATATTGTTGATCCTAATGGTATATAATAATAATATAGGTCTAGGTGTAAAACAGTTGAGGTGATAGAGCTACAACCCTGGAATAAAAAATGAAATGTTTGTGGGTGGAGAGAGGGTTGGTTTTATATGTTTACTAGTTCTGAATTGTCAGTACTGTGTTTCCTTCTTCGCCATCATGTCATCGTTGTGTCAGGGTTGTAAGTTGAACTTTCAGTGCCTTTGGAAAGTTTTCAGACCCCTTGACATCTTCCACATTTTGTTACACTAGAGCCTTAAAATACAGAAATCTACAGTACCCCATAACGACAAAGTGAAAACAGGTTTTTAGATATGCTTGCAAATGTATTAAAAATAAAAAAAAACAGAAATACCTTATTTACATAAGGTAAGGGAGGAGAATATGTCTCTTTGCCGACAGAAATATAACAGGATATAATGAGGACTACATGTCTCTCTGCCGATAGGAATATAACAGGACATAATGAGGACTACGTGTCTCTGCTGATAGGACTATAACAGGACATGATGAGGACTACATGTCTCTCTGCTGATAGGACTATAACAGGACATGATGAGGACTACATGTCTCTCTGCTGATAGGACTATAACAGGACATAATGAGGACTACATGTCTCTCTGCCGATAGGACTATAACAGGACATAATGAGGACTACATGTCTCTCTGCTGATAGGACTATAACAGGACATAATGAGGACTACATGTCTCTCTGCCGATAGGAATATAACAGGACATGATGAGGACTACGTGTCTCTCTGCTGATAGGACTATAACAGGACATGATGAGGACTACATGTCTCTCTGCTGATAGGACTATAACAGGACATGATGAGGACTACATGTCTCTCTGCTGATAGGACTATAACAGGACATGATGAGGACTACATGTCTCTCTGCTGATAGGACTATAACAGGACATAATGAGGACTACATGTCTCTCTGCCGATAGGAATATAACAGGACATAATGAGGACTACATGTCTCTCTGCTGATAGGAATATAACAGGACATAATGAGGACTACATGTCTCTGCTGATAGGACTATAACAGGACATAATGAGGACTACATGTCTCTCTGCCGATAGGAATATAACAGGACATAATGAGGACTACA
>NC_068448.1:75075076-75177576 GCF_023373465.1 Oncorhynchus keta
TACCTGATCAGTGAGGCCATGCGGCGCAGCAGGATGTCTCTCTACTGCTAGCACTGGCACCAAAATGGCCGACTGGTGCTAGTGACTGGGGGTGAGAGAGTGCCCTCATTGGCTGGCTGTCTGACCAATAGGGGATAAGGGTCCTGTTTCGCTTGTCCCCAAAATGATGTGAACAGTGATGAACACTCCTCTCTCTCTGTCCTCTTTTCTGGATGAATAAGCCTCACGCTGTGTGTCTGAGAAAGGGAAGCCGTTTCTATGGATGCTAGACTCGGGGGTCAACAGAGGGGTTTTATTGTACCTCCTAGAGAGGTGAATGTTTAAACCACAGGGGGCTTGAATGGTTCAGTCCCTGTCTCAGTGTGTGTGTGCTGTGTATGTATGAGTGTGAAACCGGAGTGCAAAAAACGCCTGAAAAATCTATAGTTTGGCTGGTAGGGCTTTTAGTGAGGGCCTCCCCCTCTGGTAAAGTGTGCAATAAATCCTGCCATAGTTGCAGGCTCGTGGAATTATGTCATCCTGCCAGAGCTGCAGGCTCGTGGAATTATGTCATCCTGCCAGAGCTGCAGGCTCGTGGAATTATGTCATCCTGCCAGAGCTGCAGGCTCGTGGAATTATGTCATCCTGCCTGAATCAAAGGGGATACCCTGTTTGCCTGCTTCTCGTTTTTGTAGTAACGTCCTTATGCAATAGACAGACACACAGTCTGTGGATGGCGACTCAATCCCGTGCTATGCTGTGAGTAAAGCCAAGTGTTTTTCTATCTCAAGGTCATTCCCGTTGCTTAGCTAGCCAGCTAGGTTAGCATTTTGCATGCGCTAAAGCTTCTTACACAATAGCGACAATGTAGGTTAAAACAATCAGTACTAACCTCTGGGTTAGTGCACGGATGGGACACTAGCAAGCATCAAGTTAAAACAATCAGTACTAACCTCTGGGTTAGTGCACGGATGGGACACTAGCAAGCATCAAGCCTCCGGACAAACAGCCTTTAAGACTAGGAACGCTTTGCTTGGCTACCGGTTTGTGTGAATGTGTAACTTAGTGCTGCTACCTGAAGAACATGAGTTCATTAGCTTTCTTTGAGAGAAGAGCACTGATGGTCATGTTACTCATCACTATCCACACAGGTTACAGGAGATAATGGTAGTAGCACATATTGACCTACAAGCCAAAACATATTTTTGTATTTTATTCAAGCGCTATCTTATTGTTTTCCTATTGTTGATTATGCGATGTAGGCTTATGTCTTGTATAAAACAAAAAGTGAATTGTTTAAAATTAGTCATGATATAAATGTAGTTTTTTTGTATTTTATTTGTTGTTAAAACTGCGGTGCAAAAAGACTGGAGCATGTTTTGATGAACACACTGTTCAGTATAAAAGTATTCATTTTGCGTTTTGGACTGATCTGTACTGGATGGTGTCTAGTTAGTGGGAGACAGGTGAGGTGAGAGAGAGAGGCCTTTGAGCGTTCAGCTCCTACGTGCGTTGGTCCTGTCTGTGGGATCTCTGAGGAAAATGACTATTTTGGTTTGGAGTTATAGAAACCTTTTTGACACGTGGTCCTCATTTGTATTCCATTTTTGATAGGTGCAGAAAATCTATCAACTTCCCTTAGGGCTCAACAAGCACACTTTGTTAGTGCTCAACAAGCACACTTTGTAGCTATTCAAAAGATATCATCTGTCCAGTCAGTCACCCATTGGGCACACACTGGTTGAATCAATGTTGTTTCCAAATCATTTCAATGAAATTACGTTGAACCAACATTGACTTGACATCCGTGCCAAGTGGGATGCCTTCGCCTATTCAATAAAACCTGGAACTGTGATATTGATTTAGAATTTTGGTCGACGTTCTCAGTTCTGGACATTCCAGGGCCTATATTCACAGGGTGTCTCAGAGTAAGAGTGCTGATCTAGGATCAGGTCAATCCCTGTCTTATTCGTTATGATCTGAAAGGTAAAACTGATCCTAGATGTTTTGTGAATACGGGCCTTGGTCTCATAAAGAGTTGCGGTCTTCAGTGTAAGAATCCCTGTTGCATGTTGGCCTTTCCGATCGTCAGTAAGCGAGAAGGAGAGATTCAAGATCCAGTCTTGGTATTATGTACTTGACCATCCTAATTCTTTATCCAATTCTCAGTTAGTCCCCTCTGTTCCTAAGCTGGGTCTGTGGCCTTGTTCCAAACCATGCACCTCTAAAGCTGCACCCAGAGAGGAAGTCTGTGAGGATTCCCTTTTGAGGCCTTATAGGGAGGAGGTGTTAGGAACTATGGTTTAGTCCCCAGTCTTCCAGTCCAGGATGGAGCCCGATTCGCTTTATTAGATCAAATCAAACCGATGAACTTGACCGTGAAGATCGCTAACGCGTCACATTAAACGTGACAGCGCTAAATCAGACATCTTATCAGAATCTATGAAGGACAGAAAGGATCCAAGTAGAGTCCGATTAGCGGTTTAATCTGGCACACCGGCGTATTTAGCCGTAAGCCTACATCTTGATGAGGTGCTCTAGATGCCATTTCCTTCAACATTTTTTAGGCCAGTTGATGAAAATTGAGTTTGGGTATTTAAGTGGTTGAATATTTAATGTGTGAAATTAGAAATTAATGTTGTGGAAGATTTCATGCATTTGGTGTTCCCTGACTAATTTGTACATTTTAATTTAATGTCTCCATGCAATTTTATTATTTTTATTTTTTGCTTTTTATAAAGTGAACGTTTCAGGTCACAGCCAATGTTGGTTAAGTTCTATGATAAAATGGACAACTGCTGTACCACATCAAACTGCAACAACTGAGATTGTAATATTGTAGTGTGTGTGTCTATAGCTGTACCCGAAGGTGCACTGTAGTTTCTCCTTTGACTGTACGCCCCCTTCTCTGCGGGACTGTGGTATGACAAAAGAAAAGACGAGTCATATTGCCAATTCCTTATTGTCATTGCCTGTGGCTTTTTAGGGTGCATCCTCTTGGCTTAAAAAAAAAGACACTGTAAACATGGGGGAAGAGATGTTAGTTTAATATGTTAAGTTTGTTTGTTTCGGCTTTGTTTGCTGAAATGTGAATATTTTAGATATTCTCCGTGCTGTGCCAACATTTTACAAACAACTTAGGGCGATTGGGTTTTCCTGATTTAATATAGATGGTAGTCTAGCTCAGTGGGATTTAGATTTTGGGAAACAAAGACTTTAGAATGTGGTTTGGATACATGACCCCCCCCCTGCCTTTGGAACCCTAAGGGGGGTCACTCTGTTCATAATGAGAAGCAACATCAGAAGGTGGTTCTTGTGCACCCTCAGTTCGTCACCTAGCAACTGTGGCAGCCACTGTGCCAACACTCGGCCATCTTGGATTTCTCTCCACTTTCTCTCATTCTCTCTTGTTTTCTGTTTGTCTCTCATTCTCTCTTACCCCCCTCTCTCTCTCTCCTGTTCCCTCTCAGCCTGAAGGACAAATTGACTTGGTGCCTCTGCAGACCCCTGGTAGCTTATTCATTAAACTCACCACTCACTCACAATTGTTTTTTCTTACTTTTAAACTATAAGATGAAATATGATATTGATAGATTTCCCCCACATTCCTCTCACCATACAGTGGCCCCTTTTCATTATGGCACAGAGGAAGCAACCAGTGGTCAAGGAAGCTTACATTGAGCCTCCTCACTTTGATGAAAATATAATGATTGTTGTTGATTTATTATGATGGTCATTTTAGATTTTAAGTCCAATGGCAATGATGGCAGTAGACTAGAGTCAGAATAGCTGTTTGTTGGGTGACCGTTTACCCTTCACACTGGGGAAACGCTGAACTCTACTCCTTGCCCTAGTGTCTGTTTCCTTGACTACAGGCTGGAGTGGCAGTTATTTGGCCCAATAGTCCCAGACTCCCGGCACCTTTGTTTCCTGGGAGGAGGTCAGAGGTGATGACTGCTGAAAAGGGCAACACACACACACACACACACACACACACACACAGGAACCCTCCCTCAACAGGTTTGTAAATGCTGGTACAGTAAATATAATTGCTGAAGGTAATGTCCATCTTGATACTGTATTGATGTTTGCTGACTCTTTATTGTACTGTATGTGTATTGTGGACGCATGGACCTGTTGGTGTATATTGAACCAACCGGCTCATATTGATCAGTCTTAAACTAGAGAATGTATTGTAGGAATGATCTATTTTCTATATATCAGAAAATGACCGTTGTGGTTTGGGAGTTGGGTTGACGGGGGGGGAGGGAGGGAGGGAGGGTGTCAGTAATATCTGTCCTCTTAGTTTGCTGTATATGGAAAGGCTGTGAATGGAGTCCCCTTTAATTCCTTAGCCTGGCTCTGTGTCAGTGTTCTACTGTTTGATCTCCCCGCTCCAGTACTTTGCACCGCTACTGTGTGTGTGTGTGTGTTACTAGTAAAAGAGAAAGTGTTACTTGGGGGGAAATGTCTTGTTCTGACCCCATCGTCCTGGTGTTAAACAAATGGTTTACCGCTTCAGAACTTGTCCGATGCTGCAGTTTCTAAAGATAAAACAAATAAATACCTACCTACCCCTTGTCATGGGTTTCCTTTCTAAACTGCATCACAGCCTTATCGCTGCTGCATCACAGCCTTATCGCTGCTGCATCACAGCCTTATCGCTGCTGCATCACAGCCTTATCACTGCTGCATCACAGCCTTATCGCTGCTGCATCACAGCCTTATCACTGCTGCATCACAGCCTTATCGCTGCTGCATCACAGCCTTATCGCTGCATCATCACAGCCTTATCCCTGCATCATCACAGCCTTATCGCTGCATCACAGCCTTATCAATGCATCACAGCTGCCTTATCAATGCATCACAGCCTTATTACTGCATCACAGCCTTATCGCTGCTGCATCACAGCCTTATCGCTGCTGCATCACAGCCTTATCTCTGCATCATCACAGCCTTATCGCTGCTGCATCACAGCCTTATCGCTGCCTGCATCATCACAGCCTTATCCCTGCAATGCATCACAGCCTTATCGCTGCTGCATCACAGCCTTATCGCTGCTGCATCACAGCCTTATCGCTGCTGCATCACAGCCTTATCAGCTGCTGCATCACAGCCTTATCGCTGCTGCATCACAGCCTTATCACTGCTGCATCACAGCCTTATCCCTGCATCATCACAGCCTTATCGCTGCTGCATCACAGCCTTATCCCTGCACCATCACAGCCTTATCCCTGCTGCATGCATCACAGCCTTATCAATCACAGCCTTATCGCTGCAGCATCACAGCTTTATCACTGCATCACAGCCTTATCGCTGCTGCATCACAGCCTTATCGCTGCAGCACAGCCTTATCGCTGCATCACAGCCTTATCGCTGCAGCACAGCTTTATCGCTGCACATCACAGCCTTATCACTGCAGCACAGCTTATCACTGCATCACAGCCTTATCGCTGCTGCATCACAGCCTTATCACTGCATTACAGCTTTATCACTGCTGCATCACAGCTTTATCACTGCATTACAGCCTTATCCCGCTGCTGCATCACAGCCTTATCCCTGCACCATCACAGCCTTATCACTGCATCACAGCCTTATCGCTGCATCACAGCCTTATCGCTGCAGCACAGCTTTATCACTGCATCACAGCCTTATCGCTGCTGCATCACAGCCTTATCACTGCTGCAGCACAGCTTTATCACTGCTGCATCACAGCCTTATCGCTGCAGCACAGCTTTATCACTGCATCACAGCCTTATCGCTGCATTACAGCCTTGAAATCTAGGCATTACCATGATGCATATTATTAGTTTTCAGACATCAGTAGTTACACATACATACACACATTTTCCCATCATGCAATGCAGGAACTGACCAGGACCCAGGAGAGCAGTCTTGTGTGTGTGTGTGTGTAGCATATATGGGCCATCAGAGTGTGTAGGAAGTAGTTTGCTCTGGCAAGTTGCACTGTGCTGCTCCGCTAGCAGAGTATGACCTGTAGTGATTCTGAAAGACTGCTCGGGTCCTTCTACCACTCACACTTTCATCCTCTCCCTCCATCATGTTCCATATTGACTGACCTTCATGTCTTAAAGTGATGATGCAGTCTTTTTCTCTTTGCGTAGTTGAGCTGTTCTTGCCATAATATGGACTTGGTCTTTTACCAAATAAGGGCTGTATTCTGTATACCACCCCATTTCACAACACCACGGATTTGCTCAAACGCATTAAGGAAAGAAATTCCACAAGGTAACTTAACAAGACACACCTGTTAATTGAAATGCATTCCAGGTGACTACCTCATGAAGCAGGTTGAGAGAATGCGAAGGGTGGCTACTTTGAAGAATCTAAAATATATTGATTGGTTTAACACTTCTTTGGTTACTACATGATTCCATATGTGTTATTTCATAGTTTGGATGTCTTCACTAGTAGTCAACAATGTAGAAAACAGTAAAAATACAGAAAAACCCTTGAATGAGTAGGTGTGAACAAACTTTTGACTGGTACTGTACACATTTCACAGCTGACTTGGTTTTCCATTTGGTGTTTTTAACCTCCTAACAGCAGTAAGACCATCTTCATGGAGACACTGACCGAGGTCCTCTGCTGCCACCTAGTGACCAGAACAGAAAACTGCCTGTCCTCTCAACACCCACTACTAACATAATGCACAACTATTGGTGTTTAGGGCTAAGATGCCTCTGATTTTTCCTTCTTTACATCTAATCAGGTGCTAAATCAGACATCTGTAAGCAATGGACTCGGTGTAAACTCAACAGTTTTGGCCTGCTTATTTCTATCTCTTATGAAAGTTGTCTTCTCTTGTTTCACCTCAGATAACCCTCACATTTAACTCAGAAGAATATGCGACAGGAAAGAAGCAAAAGGAATTAATTAAGGCCCACAACCACTGTTCCACCAAACAACAAGCAGACAGTAGAGCTCAGAGGCAAGTGTGTGTGCAATGAATGAGAAAACCGGCTGTAAACTCAATGAAATGTGTGGCTGTAGTACTTTATAACGAGTTCAAGGGGGGCCAGACCAATCAAAAACATATTTTATTTTGCAGCTTGCAAAGTTGCGTGATGGACTTTCTTGCCCCTCTGTCCCTTTTTCTCTACCAATCGCTCTCTCCCTCCCCATGGGAGATTCTATTATCTCCATATTAAAGCTGAATCTACTAGCACCATGACACGATGAGATTAACCCAGATTGATGCAGATATTAAAACAGTTTGACAAAGCAGGAGAGGATATAGAACACTGCCATGGTTCTCTGTAGGGGAATCACAACCTCCCTCTCCAACCCCTCTCTTTCCAACCGCTCTCTACACCCTCACGCTGTTTCTCAACCTCTCCCTCCCCCCTCTCTTTCCAACCCCTCTACACCCTCTCTCTCCCTCCCTCCTCTCTACACCCTCTCTCTCCCTCCCCCCTCTCTCCACCCTCACGCTGTTTCTCAACCCTCTCTTTCCAACCCCTCTCTACAGCCTCTCTCTCCACCCTCACGCTGTTTCTCAACCTCTCTCCCTCCCCCTCTCTTTCCAACCCCTCTCTACACCCTCACGCTGTTTCTCAACCCTCTCTCCCTCCCTCCTCTTTCCAACCCCTCTCTCTCCCTCCCCCCTCTCTACACCCTCTCTCTCCACCCTCACGCTGTTTCTCAACCCTCTCTCCCTCCCCCTCTCTTTCCAACCCCTCTCTACACCCTCACACTGTTTCTCAACCCTCTCTCCCTCCCCCCTCTCTTTCCAACCCCTCTCTACACCCTCTCTCTCTACCCTCACGCTGTTTCTCAACCCTCTCTCCCTCCCCCCTCTCTCGCTCTTCTCTCAACCTCTCTCCTCTCCATCCTCTCTTTCCAACCCCTCTCTACACCCTCTCTCTCTACCCTCACGCTGTTTCTCAACCCTCTCTCCCTCCCCCCTCTCTCTCTCGCTCTTCTCTCAACCTCTCTCCTCTCCACCCTCTTTCTTTCTCTGTCTCTCTCCACCTCTCTCTCTCTCTCTCCACCTTTTCTCATCACTGAGTGACACTCAGATGGCCAGGTAGTGAGGCACTAGCTGAAAGCTCCCCCTCTGTGTTTCGTGTGTGTGTGTGTGTGTAAGAGCAGCAAAACCTGAGGCATTGTAGATGAAGACATACCAGTGGTTCTGTGGTTATTCCCATGTTCTGCTAGGTACTTAAATATTTATGTTCCACTTTCATGGTCTGTAGCCAGAGGAACTGCGCTAGTTCTCTCATATATATTATTAATATATATATATATATATATATATATATATATATATATATATATATATATATATATAAATAAAAGATGGTGCTTCACAACCCTACTTAACATTCAAAAACATTACAAAACAAAAAAGTTTAGTTTTTCTCTAATCTTTTTTTAACACGTTTTAATGTCTCAACCAGTTAACAGATCGTCTTGACCTGAGCCCCCAACACTGGCTATCCCACCAAGAACCCAGGGCTGTCTGAAATGTTGAGGATAAGGAGCCATTTCAGACCCAGGCCTGTAAGTCCCAGGCCCACATTGTAGACAGGTAGTGAAGAACAGAGAGAGCACCAGTGCAAGTAGGCGGATCCCTTTTCTTTTTCAGGAGGCGGTTGCCGTGGTGGGGAAGGGGAGCTTCAGGTACTGGTACCACTGTTTGAGTTGCCGCGGCAACAACAGCAGCACGTTCTCCGTGAGGAAGAGCAGTGCTTCCTGCATGGCCGGTCGAAGCAGCTGATTGGGTGACATGGAGAGGACCAGGAGACAGAACTTCTCCTTCAGAGAGAGAGAGACCGGGTCATGTTCATTAGGCATCGAACAGAAGAAAACAGTACTGAAACAGGGTTCATCTTGTCCAGTAAGAGCCGCTTGTTTTTTTAGTTTCAGATCGTTTTGCCAGTGTTCCCTAAAGAGTACATAATGAGTGTGTTTCTGTGTCTTCTAGGACAGGTGAAACTTTCAGAATGCTGCAGATAGAAGTGCCATGCATAGATCCGAAACGGCTGCCTATTCTCTGTGACAAAGGTCTGTTCTACACTGTTCTATACCTTGGAGTAGGGGAGCTTTTTGTTGGAGAAGCTTTGAAACTCTGAGATCTTTTGCAGTATGAGGTTGTATTGGGAGTCTCTGTCTCCAGACAATTCTGTGGCATCACTCTGCAGTGTCGCAAACCTGTTCATATGATTAACATTTTATTATTTCACATTTCTGAGTCTGTTCCAACTTTCTAACACGAACTGAGGATGAAGGAAAGCGTTTCAAGCCACTTGAAAGTATTGAGTTACACCACATGATGTTTATCTGAGAGAGGTGAGAAGGGGCCTTTACCAGAGACCAGTGGTGGATTTGGGCTCCTTCAGCCCACTCTTCAGAGAGGTAAGGAGTGAGGATAGACCAGCGTCGGACTTTGAGGCCATTAGAGCATTGAAAAGTGTTCTCATCCTCTCCTCTCGGTTCCTGAGGACAATTTTAGTAACAATTTTTGGTCATGGGGGGGGTTTGCAAGTGCATTTTGGCCAAAATCCAACTTTTTTTGTAATTTCAGATTGATGGTGTTTGTACTTCCTGCCTCTAATGATTTACTTCAACAGGCGTGTTCCTGTGTGGCTCAGTCGATCGAGCGCGGGTTCGATTCCCGCTCGGGATACCCATATGTAAAATGTATGCATGACTGTAAATTGCTTACGGTAAAAGTGTCTGATAAATGGCATATACTAGTATATTATAAACTGGGTGGTTTGAGCCCTGAATGCTGATTGGCTGACAGCCGTGATATATCAGACCGTATACCACGGGTATGTCGAAACATTTTTTTTACTGCTCTAATTACGTTGATAATCAGTTTATAATGGCAATAAGGCACCTCGGGGGGGTTGTGATATGGCCAATATACCACGGCTAAGAGCTGTGTCCATGGAGCCGCGTTGCGTTGTTCATAAGAACAGCCCTTAGCTGTGGTATATTGGCCATATACCACACCCCGCCGTGCCTTATTGCTTAAATTACAGGTTGATCATCCAGAACAAACGATCCTCTACAAAAACACGGTCTGACTGCGACAGGTGCTGTAGATTGACAGTGTCCTACTCACTTTCTCTTTTGAAACACTACTGACTCCATTGGGATGTTCAGAACCTTCTTCACATCCCGGTAATGCTCCTTGGCTCTCTCCAGCATGCCTGACTGGTCTACACCAGGCCTCGGTGAGGGAATGGAAAACACTCGTTTTAGCTCTACATCACAATTATGGAAATAAAATATACATTTTTACGTATAGGACATCAATACATTTAGTTTGTGTTTTAAACTCACTTTACTGTTTTCTTCTCTAGGGACGCTGTCGGAAAAAGGCAAAACGAGGTGAGTATAGAAGCAAAAATGAGATACTGTACACACAACATACTGTACACACAACATACTGTACACACAACATACTGTACACACAACACACTGTATACACAACATACTGTACACACAACATACTGTACACACAACACAACATACTGTACACACAACATACTGTACACACAACATACTGTACACACAACATACTGTACACACAACATACTGTACACACAACACTGTATACACAACATACTGTATACACAACATACTGTACACACACTGTATACACAACATACTGTACACACACTGTATACACAACAGTGAATGTATTTATCTAGTGTAGAATTGATTGCCATTCCTAGAACAACATATCATTTTG
Organism: Oncorhynchus keta; assembly: GCF_023373465.1. Lineage (NCBI taxonomy): Eukaryota > Metazoa > Chordata > Actinopteri > Salmoniformes > Salmonidae > Oncorhynchus > Oncorhynchus keta. The sequence goes on from NC_068448.1 coordinate 75,085,785, forward strand.
GTATTTCAAAGGATTTGTGCTGAAGTGATGTGTTTAATGGCAACACATGAACACAGCCTGGCCATGGGTGGAATAGAGTTGGTGAGGTATACAATCCCACAATCCTTCAGGGATTCAAAGAGCCCACAACCAACAGTGACACCAGTGACGCTGTGCTTTCAGTGTTGGCTTTCTGTATTTCCTTAGCCTTTTACTATAGGAAAATAATCACACAATGAAGTGTTAGTCACAATGTGTCCAAGTGGGAACAACATAGGACATGATGTGTGTGTGTGTGTGTGTGTGTGTGTGTGTGTGTGTGTGTGTGTACTCAGGTCTGTTTGAGTGTGTGATCTCTACTCAGTCCTGTGTGTGTATATACTTGAGTCTGTTTGAGTGTGTGATCTCTACTCAGTCCTGTGTGTGTGTGTGTGTGTGTGTGTGTGTGTGTGTGTGTGTGTGTGTGTGTGTGTGTGTGTGTGTGTGTGTGTGTGTGTGTGTGTGTGTATATATATATATTTATACTTGGGTCTGTTGGAGTGTGTGATCTCTACTCAGTCCTGTGTGTGTGTGTATATATATACTCAGGTCTGTTGGAGTGTGTGATCTCTACTCAGTCCTGTGTGTGTGTGTGTGTGTGTGTGTGTGTGTGTGTGTGTGTGTGTGTGTGTGTGTGTGTGTGTGTGTGTGTGTTTATACTTGGGTCTGTTGGAGTGTGTGATCTCTACTCAGTCCTGTGTGTGTGTGTATATATATATATTTATACTTGGGTCTGTTGGAGTGTGTGATCTCTACTCAGTCCTGTGTGTGTGTGTATATATATATATTTATACTTGGGTCTGTTGGAGTGTGTGATCTCTACTCAGTCCTGTGTGTGTGTGTGTGTGTATGTGTCTGTTGTGTGTGTGTGTGTCTACTCTCAGTCCTGTGTGTATATATTTATACTTGGGTCTGTTGGAGTGTGTGATCTCTACTCAGTCCTGTGTGTGTATATATATATTTATACTCAGGTCTGTTTGAGTGTGTGATCTCTACTCTCAGTCCTGTGTGTGTGTATATATCAGGTCTGTTATTTATACTTGGGTCTGTTGTGTGTGATCTATACTCAGTCTGTGTGTGATCTCTACTCTAGTCCTGTGTATATATATTTATACTTGGGTCTGTTGGAGTGTGTGATCTCTACTCAGTCCTGTGTGTGTGTGTATATACTTGGGTCTATTTGATGATCTCTATAGTCCTGTGTGTTTATACTTGGGTCTATTTGAGTGTGTGATCTCTACTCTCAGTCCTGTGTGTGTATATATACTCAGGTCTGTTTGACTGTGTGATCTCTACTCTCAGTCCTGTGTGTGTATATATATACTTGGGTCTATTTGAGTGTGTGATCTCTACTCTCAGTCCTGTGTGTATATATATACTCAGGTCTGTTTGAGTGTGTGATCTCTACTCTCAGTCCTGTGTGTGTATATATACTCAGGTCTGTTTGAGTGTGTGATCTCTACTCTCAGTCCTGTGTGTGTATATATATATACTCGGGTCTATTTGAGTGTGTGATCTCTACTCTCAGTCCTGTGTGTATATATATACTCAGGTCTGTTTGAGTGTGTGATCTCTACTCTGTGTGTGTGATAGTGTGGACTGACTGTTCTCATCCAGCAGCAGTAGCAGCCATGGAGGCATGTATCCATCTCCGTCTGGCACCTTGCGCCTGGGCCCCGACTGCAGAGCTTTATATCTATGATTATAGACAAACCAACGTATTACGGTATGGGAGAACAGGACTGGAATGTGGTTTTATTGTTCATTTTCTTACCCTGTGGTTCGGGTGGTGGTTAACTTCGAGGGCTCTGAGATTCACAGGAGAGACAGTCGTATCGTGGGGTGAGACAGTGGCATTGTGGGGTGAGACAGTGGCATTGTGGGGTGAGACAGTGGCATTGTGGGGTGAGACAGTGGCGTGGGATGAGACAGTGGCATCGTGGGATGAGACAGTGGCATCGTGGGATGAGACAGTGGCATCGTGGGATGAGACAGTGGCATCGTGGGGTGAGACAGTGACATCGTGGGATGAGACAGTGACATCGTGGGATGAGACAGTGGCATCGTGGGATGAGACAGTGGCATCGTGGGATGAGACAGTGGCATCGTGGGATGAGACAGTGGCATCGTGGGATGAGACAGTGGCATCGTGGGATGAGACAGTGGCATCGTGGGATGAGACAGTGGCATCGTGGGATGAGACAGTGGCATCGTGGGATGAGACAGTGGCATCGTGGGATGAGACAGTGGCATCGTGGGATGAGACAGTGGCATCGTGGGATGAGACAGTGGCATCGTGGGATGAGACAGTGGCATCGTGGGGTGAGACAGTGGCATCGTGGGGTGAGACAGTGACATCGTGGGGTGAGACAGTGGCATTGTGGGGTGAGACAGTGGCATTGTGGGGTGAGACAGTGGCATTGTGGGGTGAGACAGTGGCATTGTGGGGTGAGACAGTGGCATTGTGGGGTGAGACAGTGGCATTGTGGGGTGAGACAGTGGCATTGTGGGGTGAGACAGTGGCATTGTGGGGTGAGACAGTGGCATTGTGGGGTGAGACAGTGGCATCGTGGGGTGAGACAGTGGCATCGTGGGGTGAGACAGTGGCATCGTGGGGTGAGACAGTGGCATCGTGGGGTGAGACAGTGGCATCGTGGGGTGAGACAGTGGCATCGTGGGGTGAGACAGTGGCATCGTGGGGTGAGACAGTGGCATCGTGGGGTGAGACAGTGGCATCGTGGGGTGAGACAGTGGCATCGTGGGGTGAGACAGTGGCATCGTGGGGTGAGACAGTGGCATCGTGGGGTGAGACAGTGGCATTGTGGGGTGAGACAGTGGCATTGTGGGGTGAGACAGTGGCATCGTGGGGTGAGACAGTGGCATCGTAGGGTGAGACAGTGGCATCGTAGGGTGAGACAGTGACATCGTAGGGTGAGACAGTGACATCGTAGGGTGAGACAGTGGCATCGTAGGGTGAGACAGTAGCATTGTGGGGTGAGACAGTAGCATCATTGTTTGTTTTGATAATTGAATATTGCAATTCAGGTGACACTCAATAGATTGTTCCAATCGACCAGGTCATATTGTCACCTGTGTTGTCCTGGTGACTGATGAAGGTGTCCCACACGTCACGGCTCACGCTGTGACAGTCCTCTGGGGCCAGGGACACCAGCTGCCTGGTGTAATTCAACGGAGGGTTGTAGCTGTGCGACTGCTTCAGCAGGACGTTGGTCTTCTCTGTGTCCTTCATGATGATGTTCACATAGCTGCTGTTGAGAGGAACCTGGAAGCTTCTGTTACTATTAAATCCCTTCCAACACATCCCTGAGGTAGTCCGGTAGACTCTGCAATATGACGCATGACTGCACTAGCTCAGGCTCACCAGTGTCTTCAGATCTCTGTTTCGCATGTGAGAGATGCCACACAGGACCATGTAAATCCACTGGAGTTTCTCTGAGAACAGCTTCTGCTTCCTGTACTGTATCCTCCTAGGAAGAGAGCAGGAAATACAAAAGGCCTATAGCAAGTGGCAGACAACTTTCTTATCAGTAAGTAATCTTGCATCGTGTGGGAGTATGATAGATTGCTGTAGTTGTATCAATGTTTTGTAGTAGTATTGGGTGTGATTTATAACTTGATTTCCGAGTCACATAAATAGACCGTACACAACGTACTGTAGGTTCTCCTCTTCCTCTGGGTCCAGTGCCTGTTGGTACATGGACAGTGGTGGTACAGTCTCTTTATCAGCCGAGGAGACAGAAGGATCGGAGGGTGAGCATGTGGTCAGCATAGTAGAATGTCTCCGTAGTAGAGCACTGTAATTCATTCTGCATTGTGCTTTAGGTGACCAACCTGATATGGCTCGGTCACATGGTGTTTTGGGAGGCACAGGTTTCTTCATTAGCAATAACGGTTTATCCTTTACAATGAGAAAATAGAGACAACATGAATTCTTCATGTTACAGCGAACCGGCTCCAACACCCTGTCACAGCGAGACGGCTCCAACACCCTGTCACAGCGAGACGGCTCCAACACCCTGTCGCGGAGAGACTGCTCCAACACCCTGTCACAACGAGACGGCTCCAACACCCTGTCACAACGAGACGGCTCCAACACCCTGTCACAACGAGACGGCTCCAACACCCTGTCACAACGAGACGGCTCCAACACCCTGTCACAACGAGACGGCTCCAACACCCTGTCACAACGAGACGGCTCCAACACCCTGTCACAACGAGACGGCTCCAACACCCTGTCACAACGAGACGGCTCCAACACCCTGTCACAGCGAGACGGCTCCAACACCCTGTCGCGGAGAGACGGCTCCAACACCCTGTCACAACGAGACGGCTCCAACACCCTGTCACAACGAGACGGCTCCAACACCGTGTCACAACGAGACGGCTCCAACACCCTGTCACGGAGAGACGGCTCCAACACCCTGTCGCAGAGAGACGGCTCCAACACCCTGTCACAACGAGACGGCTCCAACACCGTGTCACAACGAGACGGCTCCAACACCCTGTCACGGAGAGACGGCTCCAACACCCTGTCACGGAGAGACGGCTCCAACACCCTGTCACAAGAGACGGCTCCAACACCCTGTCACAACGAGACGGCTCCAACACCCTGTCACAACGAGACGGCTCCAACACCCTGTCACAACGAGACGGCTCCAACACCCTGTCACAACGAGACGGCTCCAACACCCTGTCACAACGAGACGGCTCCAACACCCTGTCACAGCGAGACGGCTCCAACACCCTGTCACAACGAGACGGCTCCAACACCCTGTCACAACGAGACGGCTCCAACACCCTGTCACAACGAGACGGCTCCAACACCCTGTCACAACGAGACGGCTCCAACACCCTGTCGCGGAGAGACGGCTCCAACACCCTGTCGCGGAGAGACGGCTCCAACACCCTGTCACAACGAGACGGCTCCAACACCCTGTCACAACGAGACGGCTCCAACACCCTGTCACAACGAGACGGCTCCAACACCCTGTCGCGGAGAGACGGCTCCAACACCCTGTCGCGGAGAGACGGCTCCAACACCCTGTCACAACGAGACGGCTCCAACACCCTGTCGCGGAGAGACGGCTCCAACACCCTGTCACGGAGAGACGGCTCCAACACCCTGTCACGGAGAGACTGCTCCAACACCCTGTCACAACGAGACGGCTCCAACACCCTGTCACAGCGAGACGGCTCCAACACCCTGTCACAACGAGACGGCTCCAACACCCTGTCATAACGAGACGGCTCCAACACCCTGTCACAACGAGACGGCTCCAACACCCTGTCACAGAGAGACGGCTCCAACACCCTGTCACAACGAGACGGCTCCAACACCCTGTCACAACGAGACGGCTCCAACACCCTGTCACAACGAGACGGCTCCAACACCCTGTCACAACGAGACGGCTCCAACACCCTGTCACAACGAGACGGCTCCAACACCCTGTCACAACGAGACGGCTCCAACACCCTGTCGAGACGGAGAGACTGCTCCAACACCCTGTCACAACGAGACGGCTCCAACACCCTGTCACAACGAGACGGCTCCAACACCCTGTCACAACGAGACGGCTCCAACACCCTGTCGCGGAGAGACGGCTCCAACACCCTGTCACAACGAGACGGCTCCAACACCCTGTCACAACGAGACGGCTCCAACGCCCTGTCGCGGAGAGACGGCTCCAACACCCTGTCGCGGAGAGACGGCTCCAACACCCTGTCACAACGAGACGGCTCCAACGCCCTGTCGCGGAGAGACGGCTCCAACGCCCTGTCGCGGAGAGACGGCTCCAACGCCCTGTCGCGGAGAGACGGCTCCAACGCCCTGTCACGGCGAGACGGCTCCAACGCCCTGTCACGGAGAGACGGCTCCAACGCCCTGTCACGGAGAGACGGCTCCAACACCCTGTCACGGAGAGACTGCTCCAACACCCTGTCACTACGAGACGGCTCCAACACCCTCCAACACACCCTGTCGCGGAGAGACCCTGGCTCCAACACCCTGTCACAACGAGACGGCTCCAACACCCTGTCACAACGAGACGGCTCCAACACCCTGTCGCGGAGAGACGGCTCCAACACCCTGCTCCAACACCCTGTCACAACGAGACGGCTCCAACACCCTGTCACAACGAGACGGCTCCAACACCCTGTCACGGCTCCACACGAGACGGCTCCAACACCCTGTCACAACGAGACTGCTCCAACACCCTGTCACAACGAGACGGCTCCAACACCCTGTCGCTCCAACACCCTGGAGAGACGGCTCCAACACCCTGTCACAACGAGACGGCTCCAACACCCTGTCACAACGAGACGGCTCCAACACCCTGTCACAACGAGACGGCTCCAACACCCTGTCACAACGAGACGGCTCCAACACCCTGTCACAGAGAGACGGCTCCAACACCCTGTCACAACGAGACGGCTCCAACACCCTGTCACAACGAGACGGCTCCAACACCCTGTCACAACGAGACGGCTCCAACACCCTGTCACAGAGAGACGGCTCCAACACCCTGTCACACCCTGAGAGACGGCTCCAACACCCTGTCACAACGAGACGGCTCCAACACCCTGTCACACCCTGAGAGACGGCTCCAACACCCTGTCACAACGAGACTGCTCCAACACCCTGTCACAGCTCCAACACCCTGAGACGGCTCCAACACCCTGTCACAGAGAGACGGCTCCAACACCCTGTCACAGAGAGACGGCTCCAACACCCTGTCACAACGAGACGGCTCCAACACCCTGTCACAACGAGACGGCTCCAACACCCTGTCGCGGAGAGACGGCTCCAACACCCTGTCACGGAGAGACTCCAACGCCCTGTCCAACACCCTGTCACAACGAGACGGCCCTGTCACAACACGGCTCCAACGCCCTGTCACAACGAGACGGCTCCAACACCCTGTCGAGACGGCTCCAACACCCTGACACCCTGTCACAAGACGGCTCCAACACCCTGTCACAACGAGACGGCTCCAACACCCTGTCACAACGAGACGGCTCCAACACCCTGTCACAACGAGACGGCTCCAACACCCTGTCACAACGAGACGGCTCCAACACCCTGTCACAACGAGACGGCTCCAACACCCTGTCACAACGAGACGGCTCCAACACCCTGTCACAACGAGACGGCTCCAACACTCTGTCACGGAGAGACGGCTCCAACACCCTGTACATTTCAAGAGGTATGAATAAAACCCGAAGGATGAAATTATATCAAAACTGCATCGCCGGGAAGCCCACATGTTCCGGTGCCGTGAAGTACACACATCCGAAGTACAATCAGGCTATCTACTAAACAAAAACAGATTTTGAAGTTAAAACATTTAAAAAAAATATGTTTTTACTGGGTTTCTCCTGAGTTCTGTTTTCCCCACAGTGCTTTACCTGGTCTCTGAGGCAATATATGAGGGGGCGCCCAGTGTGGAGAGCACGTCTGATGGAGACCATCTCTCTCATGTACTGCTTCAGCTGGAGGAAACCATTCAGGTTCTCCACTGGAGGGGCTCTGACGTTCTCCTCCTGGGGGAAATATATATATTTTTTTGGGGGGGGGTGCGGGGACAGTTGAAATATATACCATTCAAAATCAATGAATGTGATAAGGAATAATGATTTACTGCATGATAATGAATTATGTTTGGTCGTAATTATACGGTAAGTCCCCCCCCCACCTCACCTTTTTAGTCTTCTCCTGAGTGAATTTGCTGGAGATCACTGTATTTTTTCCAAACTTCTTGTCCCACTGTGTCTGTCATAAAATGACTCAGAGTGAGTACAAGCCATGTTAAACACCTATACAAAACACATTGAGATATGTGTCACCTTCAGTGACTTTTGGTCCTCTGATGTGAGCCAGGTTGAGAAGAGATCAACGTTGTCAGAGTAAAGCCTTCCCACTGTTTTGTATGGTCTATCCAAGGGACAAGGCAATGCTTTAAGTTTAGTGTATATATATATATATATATATATACACAAACACACATCATGGATACCAAGGTGTTTGTATTATTTTTCATACTTGTTGACAGGGGAGAAAAAGCCTTTACTGAGCAGCTCCTGTCTCCTGTAGTAGTTCTTCCTGGCCTGGCCATTTTGTACGAGGCCATACTGTGTGTCACTGCGGGTAACAACCTTCTCAGGGAAGTAACTGTGTTCTTGGAAAACACCAAGCAAAGTGTGGTAGCAGTCAGTAGTGATTCATTCCATTCCATTTCACTCTTGAGTGGCTTTTGATGAAGTAAGGTGACGTTGTACAGCAGTCCACTCGCTCACCTTTTTTGAAGTCTGTGGCAAACTTGTGCTTGACGTAAGTGATGAGTTCGTGGTCTCTCTCACTCAGAGGCTGATCTAGCAGAGCAGCTATTCTCCTGATCTCTTCAGCCATGAGGACGCTGGAGGACAGTAGGCTGCTTCAACTGTTAGACAAAGGAAGGTGTGTGTGGTGTACGCGTCATAAACATGCACGTTGGAATTACTATATTTCTCTCTAATGCCCAGGGCAGGCTACATTTGTGTTAATGATGTTAGCTACATCAGGACTCAAGTAGAAGGGAGTCTTGTAACATTTCTAATATATTTCAAATATGAGTCTTGCAACATGATTACATTGGTGAATAATTATTTGTGGTCAAATAATTGTGTAGCCTATCGATCCAATAGGCATATACAGTTATAAAAGGTGGCCTTATATGGTATTTTTCTTACATCCGCATAATCAGCATAATTTGATGCACCTGGATAAAGATGAGCAGAGGGTAGCTGCATCTCAATATGGCGACCGGTGAGTGGGCGTGTCGAAAGGAAAGTGGTGGGCGTGTCGAAAGGAAAGTGGTGGGCGTGTCGAAAGGAAAGTGGTGGGCGTGTCGAAAGGAAAGTGGTGGGCGTGTCGAAAGGAAAGTGGTGGGCGTGTCGAAAGGAAAGTGGTGGGTGTGTCGAAAGGAAAGTGGTGGGCGTGTCGAAAGGAAAGTGGTGGGCGTGTCGAAAGGAAAGTGGTGGGCGTGTCGAAAGGAAAGTGGTGGGCGTGTCGAAAGGAAAGTGGTGGGCGTGTCGAAAGGAAAGTGGTGGTGGGAAAGTGGTGTCGAAAGGAAAGTGGTGGGGGTGTCGAAAGGAAAGTGGTGGGCGTGTCGAAAGGAAAGTGGTGGGTGTGTCGAAAGGAAAGTGGTGGGTGTGTCGAAAGGAAAGTGGTGGGCGTGTCGAAAGGAAAGTGGTGGGCGTGTCGAAAGGAAAGTGGTGGGCGTGTCGTAAGTGCTCTGCTATGGGTTAGACGGTTTTGATTGAGCTGTGTTATCTGCCGTTTTCTAACCATACCAGACATTTGAGCTACCATACCACAAGAGTTGGTTTTAAAGTGAGAGGATGTCTGTTGTTTAAAAAAAAAATAGGCCTACTCATGGATTTGTTAGTTTGTTATGTAATGATTTATACATAGATGACTGCTGGGGTGCTATTTTGAAGCCGCCATCCCTCCATCTTGGCACTACCCCACCGATGTAAAAATATATATATTATAGAAATACATGTACTAATGTTTTTTTTGTTGCCATGTCTATTCTATTACAGACACCTTAATGCATACTTTTACATTTATATGATGTGAGCTAAACATACAAATAACCTTTTTTATTTTCTTTAGTATAATTTTTCGAAAGTACTAATGTTACTGTCCCCACTACAACAACAAACATACTTATATGTAATTTTGTCCTTGAAACATTGATGAAATACTGTACAATTCCTGTAGAGTATTGCTTTTCTGTGGAGTGCCAATAGGTGGCTTCAAAGACTCTCCATGTCCAAAACATAGCATTCGCAATCCAGGGTTTCTATAAAATCTTGAATGTATGCGCGAGTTTTGTGACTACCTAGTTTTTCATCCAATTGACGCAAATATTCTAAAATCCGCATGTTGAAAATATGCACATTTTCCCAATGGGTAACAATCAGTCCGTGATGAGGAAGTAATCTTTCACTTACATTTTATGTACCGAATTTAAATCTTAAGTTCAGTGTGTTTCCATTATATTTTTCAAACCATAACGATAGTTTTGTCACAAAAATCATCATCATGTCACCAGAATAAGACCCTCAATATTTATTGGAAAGGTGCATCAAGCTCCCTCATTGAAAATAAGAATGTGTTCTTAACTGATTTGAGTTAAATAACCCCGTGAAGTTATTCAGAATGTATTTAACCTGTAGCCTAATAAACTGCATGGTTTCCCTGAGTCGTAGTGGGACGACCACATCGTATCATCGAGTGACTCCAAGATTATTTCTATATGGTTCTCAATATTTGCACAAAATATGTTTCCACTGCTATTTCTCGCATAATTAACTTCACCAACGAACGAACTAATTTTTTTGTCGGCATTTATGAAATTGTCCCTTATTAACAGATGTGGTGGATCAGAAAGTAGTGATTTTGTTTAATATATATAATGGTACGACTTGTGGTTGTCAACCTGATACTAGCTACTTCACGCGCCATTGCAGGACATAAGTGCTTGGCAACCGAGAGCGGAGGGCATTGTGTTGTTGCCCTTCATACCCTCCCCATTGATTAGACTATGTATCAAGATAACATCTATATGGCTATCAATATTAGTTAAATATGGGGTGTCATGCTGGAACCAATGGTATGCTCGAGCTATGGGGAATACCCACACGTAGGAACAACCGAATGGCGGGCTACAGTTGCACACTACTGTTGCAGTTAACCACTCGTCCAAAACGTTACCTTTGAGCACGCCCTTCACACGTCTGTCCTCGTCACCATCCCCGATGACACCTGTTGGAACTCCGCAAGAACACGCAGAACAGAAACTACATGAGGTGAAAATGAAAATACAAAAAACGAACTAAAATAAGAAAGTTTAGGAAAAGCCTACCTTTTGGGGAGCGTGTTTGTAGACCAGTGTCAGCAGTACGGAAGGAACGTTTAACAACGTTCTTTATTCACCGCGTCACAAAGGGTTTGCGTTTGGGAATAACTGAGCGCGCGCCACTCCGTTCCCCGATTTCGTTTTGCAATTGAAAAACGTATTTAATTGTAGTTAAATTTCCAAATGAATTTATCAGTTAAACGTCTTAACTGGCCGCAAACACGAATTAGCGAAATTACCATTACCACGATACTGATTATAAATTGACATGATAAAATTATGAATGGATTTTTTTTTTTGTTCAGTGGAAATAAGTGTTCCAACAATGTCCAGAAGAGGGGACTTATGCCCCGGACAAAGTGTTTGACCTAAGAGATGCTAGAATAGATCATATCAGAAAATGTTCCACTGTTTTGTGATATGTCATCACTAAGGGCGTGTTCTGGGTCGAAGGTAGGCTACATCAGGACTATGAATTAGTCTGGCTCTTCTTTAGTATTTTATGAGAACATGGCTGGCCTAACCAAAGGGATGACCTTTGTAGTAGATTAATAAAACCATAAAGACAAGTCCTGTCCTGGAACTCCCCCGCTGTCATTAGTCACATTATAAAGCCCTGGCGTGATCTCATTAGTCACATTATAAAGCCCTGGCGTGATCTCATTAGTCACATTATAAAGCCCTGGCGTGATCTCATTAGTCACATTATAAAGCCCTGGCGTGATCTCATTAGTCGGATTCAGTCTCTAAATGTTTTTTCTACTTTTTTATAAAAATGTTTTTTTTTGCAACAGAAACCGTTTACTTCAAACGTAAAACATTTAGCAACACAAACCAGAGTTTATATTGGACGAATTCAGGTAGATCCTGCCCCGTTTCAAGAGTAAACGGTTTCCGTTGCGGCACAAAACGTTTTGCAACTGAATCCAACTAATGAATACACCCAATGTGATCTGTGTATTCTATTATATGGTACCAAATGGTTTTATTAGAGGAAATGACCCCTGCAACTATCCATTGAGACAGCCGGGTTCTGTTCTTTCGTTTAGGAGCTCCGGGACCGACCTCTGGACTAGAGACCCCGTGGAGGGTGGGAAGGATTGTCCTGAGGCGACCCACTCCAGGCAGCTCTGATGGTTGTTCCCACTATCTCTAGACCTCCAGGTAACAACATTTTAATCCCAGCCGGCTCTGCAACAGGATCATTTCTTTGTGCGTACCATACTCCCTCCTCTCCTCCCTCCCTTCCGGCCTCTGACATGGCACAATCCAGTATGCATATTTTTTTCTTCTCCTACCAACGCATTGGGAATCAAATCATCCAATTTTATTGGTCACGTACACATGGTTAGCAGATGTTATTGCGAGTGTAGCGAAATGCTTGTGCTTCTAGTATCCGACAGTAAGTGCAGTGATATCTAACAAGTAATCTAACAATTCCACAACTACCTAATACACACAAATGTAAAGGGGATGGGATAAGAACATGTCCATATAAATACATGGATGAGCGATGACCGAGCGGCAGAGAACTGGACCTATGCAATAGATGGTATAAAATACACTATGTACATATGAGAGGGAAATGTTGTGTCTTGTGTAGTACATAGGAATGTTTGATACTGCCGTCTAATTTACAGGCAGATGCATCTCTTCACATGAAGGCCAAAGTTAATCTCTATTACATTTAGTAATTATCATTCTAACGATTGCTGGAAAACTCCTGTCGACTCCTTACGCAATAGCTTGGGACGGTCTGTAGCCTAAATGCATTTTGAACTTAAGTGTACTGAGTTGGAAGTTCTCCAATGTTCACTTCAACAGGAATCAACATGTTCTAATGACTTGAAATATTTGCAAAATCATTTACTGGACTCCTCCGATTGCACAATACAATCCCACTGCGTCCATACTTTGTTGTCTGCTGGCAGTGAGTACTGTATACTTTAAGCATGTGTTGAGCGTTGGCAGAACCCTGCAGTGTCACCGCGTCCTCTATCAGTAGGCCTCTTCTACTGTGACTGAGCAGCACCACTCCGCTCCGACGGCCCTTAACGTCTCACATGAGGTTTCATTGCCTGCTCTTAGTTTCCATTGGCAGGGATGCTCTGATCATGTGGTTTGGAAATGCCCGTCGCGCCACTCACACTTTCCACAACTATTTCAGCCAGGCAACACAAGACCGCCATCGACAGCATTGTCTGCTCTGTGAGTCTGAGAGAGCGAGGGTACATCCATCTCTCCCTTCTCCTTCCCACCTTTCCCTCCCCCTCCATATGAACCAAGATGACATAGCAGTTCAGACGTCTTTTGTCCTCGTCTTGTCGTGTCCTGTATACATATATATATATTTACAACTTTTTTCACATACATTTTATTTTTATTTTCCATCAACTCATCTTCAAAACACTCTCCTGCAACCCGCCTCACCAATTTATATTTATAAAAAAGTATTATTTACCTCAAATCTGTAATCCTCCAAGAAGCTAGCCAGAAACTCCAAGAAGCTAGCCAGAAACTAGCCAGAAGCTAGCCAGAAGCTAGCCCAGAAGCTAATCAGAAGCTAATCAGAAGCTAGTTCAGAAGCTAATCAGAAGCTAGTTCAGAAGCTAGTTAGCTTCTTTACTGGCATATCGTTAGTATTCAGCTAACCACGGTTTGTGGTCATCAGCTATCCTTTAGCTCGAAAATCTATCGCCAGTTTTGTACGGCAAAGCGCGGCTCGGAACGGAACATACCGGACCAATTTTTCTCTCCATGTCCCTGGATTTTAACTGCTCTCTGGACATTCATACCCGGATCTCACAGCCAGCTAGCTGCTATCCGTGTGACTATCGGCTGCAGAGTTCTGTAGATTCCGGAGCAAACATAAATTATTCGGAGCTAGCCAGCTCCTAAAAACAATCACTCCTGAGTTCCATCAATCACTCCTGGGCTGCAGTCACCTATCCGGACCCGTTTTACTGCCTACGCGGAGCCCCACCGGGCCTTCACAACTAGACTGCCGACGTTATCTACCCGAAGGAGATCCGGCTGGCTCCTCCGTCGCGACGTTACCTGAACGCCCATCTGCGGCCTGCTAACCGTTAGCTGTCTTACCGGCTGCTATCTGAATAGACAATCGGACAATTTATTTATTTTTATTATTATTATGTTTTCTTCTTGGGCCTCTAACTATATCTATTGTTTTTATTTTTGTTGTTGTTGTGTGATTTGGATTAATGCCCCTCTAATCTACTGACGGAACGCAAGAGGTGGCTAACAACAGACCTCCATCCTATGCTAGCTTGCTACCGATGGCCTGGCAAGCTGTCTAAATCGCCGTGACCCCCAACCAACCTCTCCACTCACTGGACCCTTTTGATCACTCGACTAAGCATGCCTCTCCTTAATGTCAATATGTCTTGTCCATTGCTGTTCTGGTTAGTGTTTATTGGCTTATTTCACTGTAGAGCCTCTGGTCCTGCTCACTATACCTTATCCAACCGATTAGTTCCACCACCCACACATGCAATGACATCTCCTGGTTTCAATGATGTTTCTAGAGACAATATCTCTCTCTTCATCACTCAATATTCACATCCTACCATACCTTTGTATGTACATTATACCTTGATGCTATTTTATCGCCCCCAGAAACCTCCTTTTACTCTCTGTTCCAGACGTTCTAGACGACCAATTCTTATTGCTTTTAGCCGCACCCTTATTCTACTCCTCCTATGTTCCTCTGGCTATGTAGAGGTGAATCCAGGCCCTGCAGTGCCTAGCTCCACTCCTATTCCCCAGGTGCTCTCTTTTGACGACTTCTGTAACCGTAATAGCCTTGGTTTCATGCATGTTAACATTAGAAGCCTCCCCCCTAAGTTTGTTCTATTCACTGCTTTAGCACACTCTGCCAACCCGGATGTTCTAGCTGTGTCTGAATCCTGGCTTAGAAGACTTCCAGTTCTCTGGAAGACCAAAATTCAGAAATTTTAATTCCAAACTACAACATTTTCAGACAAGATAGAACTGCCAAATGGGGCGGTGTTGCAATCTACTGCAAAGATAGCCTGCAGAGTTCTTACCTACTATCCAGGTCTGTACCCAAACAATTTGAACTTCTACTTTTAAAAATCCACCTCTCTAAAAACAAGTCTCTCACCGTTGCCGCCTGCTATAGACCACCCTCTGCCCCCAGCTGTGCTCTGGACACCATATGTGAAATGATTGCCCCCCATCTATCTTCAGAGCTCGTGCTGCTAGGCGACCTAAACTGGAACATGCTTAACACCCCAGTCATCCTACAATCTAAACTTGATGCCCTCAATCTCACACAAATTATCAATGAACCTACCAGGTACCTCCCCAAAGCCTTAAACACGGGCACCCTCATATATATCATCCTAACCAACTTCCTCTCTACCTCCACCTCTGCTGTCTTCAACCAAGATCTCAGCGATCACTGCCTCATTGCCTGCATCCGTAATGGGTCAGCGGTCAAACGACCTCCACTCATCACTGTAAAACGCTCCCTTGTATCCTGGAAGGATATTGATCTCATCCCGTCAGTAGAGGATGCCTGGATATTTTTAAAAGGTGCCTTCCTAACCATCTTAAATAAACATGCCCCATTCAAGTAATTTAGAACCAGGAACAAATATAGCCCTTGGTTCTCCCCAGACCTGACTGCCCTTAACCAACACAAAAACATCCTATGGCGTTCTGCATTAGCATCGAACAGCCCGCGTGATATGCAGCTGTTCAGGGAAGCTAGAAACCATTATACACAGGCAGTTAGAAAAGCCAAGGCTAGCTTTTTCAAGCAGAAATTTGCTTCCTGCAACACAAACTTAAAAAAGTTATGGGACACTGTATAGTCCATGGAGATAGGAAACACTGTCACCACTGATAAATCCACCATAATTGAGAATTTCAATAAGCATTTTTCTACGGCTGGCCATGCTTTCCACCTGGCTACTCCTACCCCGGACAACATCACTGCACCCCCAACAGCAACTCGCCCAAGCCTTCCCCATTTCTCCTTCTCCCAAATCCATTCAGCTGATGTTCTGAAAGAGCTGAAAAATTTGGACCCCAACAAATCAGCCGGGCTAGACAATCTGGACCCTTTCCTTCTAAAATTATCTGACGAAATTGTTGCCAACCCTATTACTAGCCTGTTCAACCTCTCTTTCGTGTCGTCTGAGATTCCCAAAGATTGGAAAGCAGCTGCGGTCCCTCTTCAAAGGGGGGGACACTCTTGACCCAAACTGCTACAGACCTATATCTATCCTACCATGCCTTTCTAAGGTCTTCGAAAGCCAAGTCAACAAACAGATTACCGACCATTTCGAATCTCACCATACCTTCTCTGCTATGCAATCTGGTTTCAGAGCTGGTCATGGGTGCACCTCAGCCACGCTCAAGGTCCTAAACGATATCTTAACCGCCATCGATAAGAAACATTACTGTGCAGCCGTATTCATTGATCTGGCCATACCCACCATTGCGACCTGTATGCTCTCGTTGGCTGGCCCTCGCTTCATACTCGTCGCCAAACCCACTGGCTCCATGTCATCTACAAGACCCTGCTAGGTAAAGTCCCCCCTTATCTCAGCTCGCTGGTCACCATAGCATCTCCCACCTGTAGCACACGCTCCACCAGGTATATCTCTCTAGTCACCCCCAAAACCAATTCTTTCTTTGGCCGCCTCTCCTTCCAGTTCTCTGCTGCCAATGACTGGAACGAACTACAAAAATCTCTGAAACTGGAAACACTTATCTCCCTCACTAGCTTTAAACACCAGCTGTCAGAGCAGATCACAGATTACTGCAACTGTACATAGCCCACCTATAATTTAGCCCAAACAACTACCTCTTTCCCAACTGTATTTCATTCATTTATTTATTTTGCTCCTTTGCACCCCATTATTTTTATTTCTACTTTGCACATTCTTCCATTGCAAAACTACCATTCCAGTGTTTTACTTGCTATATTGTATTTACTTTGCCACCATGGCCTTTTTTGCCTTTACCTTCCTTCTCACCTCATTTGCTCACATTTTATATAGACTTGTTTATACTGTATTATTGACTGTATGTTTGTTTTACTCCATGTCGTTGTATCTGTCGAACTGCTTTGCTTTATCTTGGCCAGGTCGCAATTGTAAATGAGAACTTGTTCTCAACTTGCCTAGCCGGTTAAATAAAGGTAAAATAAATAAATACAATTGTTCTCCTCCCACTTCATCTCCCCCTCCCTCTCTTGTTCTCCTCTCCCTTCTCATCTCCCCCTCCTCCCTCCCACCTCCCTTCTCATCTCCCCCTCCCCCTCTTGTTCTCCTCCCACCTCTCCCTTCATCTCCCCTCCCCTCTTGTTCTCCTCCCACTTTTCCCTTCATCATCTCCCCCTCCCTGTCTTGTTCTCCTCTCCCTTCTCATCTCCCCCTCCCTCTCTTGTTCTCCTCCCACCTCTCCCTTCATCTCCCCCTCCCTCTCTTGTTCTCCTCCCACCTCTCCCTTCATCTCCCCTCCCCTCTTGTTCTCCTCCCACCTCTCCCTTCATCTCCCCCTCCCTCTCTTGTTCTCCTCCCACCTCTCCCCTTCATCTCCCCTCCCTCTCTTGTTCTCCTCCCACCTCTCCCTTCTCATCTCCCCCTCCCCCTCTTGTTATTCTCCCACCTCTCCCTTCATCTCCCCCTCCCTCTCTTGTTCTCCTCCCACCTCTCCCTTCTCATCTCCCCTCCCCCTCTTGTTCTCCTCCCACCTCTCCCTTCATCTCCCCCTCCCTCTCTTGTTCTCCTCCCACCTTCTCATCTCCCCCTCCCCCTCTTGTTCTCCTCCCACCTCTCCCTTCATCTCCCCCTCCCTCTCTTGTTCTCCTCCCACCTTCTCATCTCCCCCTCCCCTCTTGTTCTCCTCCCACCTCTCCCTTCTCATCTCCCCCTCCCCCTCTTGTTCTCCTCCCACCTCTCCCTTCTCATCTCCCCCTCCCCCTCTTGTTCTCCTCTCCCTTCTCATCTCCCCCTCCCCCTCTTGTTCTCCTCCCACCTCTCCCTTCTCATCTCCCCCTCCCTCTCTTGTTCTCCTCTCCCTTCTCATCTCCCCCTCCCCCTCTTGTTCTCCTCCCACCTCTCCCTTCTCATCTCCCCCTCCCCCTCTTGTTCTCCTCCCACCTCTCCCTTCTCATCTCCCCCTCCCCCTCTTGTTCTCCTCCCACCTCTCCCTTCTCATCTCCCCCTCCCCCTCTTGTTCTCCTCCCACCTCTCCCTTCTCATCTCCCCCTCCCCCTCTTGTTCTCCTCCCACCTCTCCCTTCTCATCTCCCCCTCCCTCTCTTGTTCTCCTCTCCCTTCTCATCTCCCCCTCCCCTCTTGTTCTCCTCCCACCTCTCCCTTCATCTCCCCCTCCCTCTCTTGTTCTCCTCCCACCTCTCCCTTCATCTCCCCTCCCTCTCTTGTTCTCCTCTCCCTTCTCATCTCCCCTCCCCCTCTTGTTCTCCTCCCACCTCTCCCTTCATCTCCCCCTCCCCTCTTGTTCTCCTCTCCCTTCTCATCTCCCCCTCCCCCTCTTGTTCTCCTCCCACCTCTCCCTTCATCTCCCCCTCCCCCTCTTGTTCTCCTCCCACCTCTCCCTTCATCTCCCCTCCCCTCTTGTTCTCCTCTCCCTTCTCATCTCCCCTCCCCTCTTGTTCTCCTCCCACCTCTCCCTTCATCTCCCCCTCCCTCTCTTGTTCTCCTCTCCCTTCTCATCTCCCCTCCCTCTCTTGTTCTCCTCCCACCTCTCCCTTCATCTCCCCTCCCCCCCTCTCTTGTTCTCCTCTCCCTTCTCATCTCCCCTCCCCCTCTTGTTCTCCTCCCACCTCTCCCTTCTCATCTCCCCCCTCCCCTCTTGTTATTCTCCCACCTCTCCCTCTCATCTCCCCCTCCCTCTCTTGTTCTCCTCCCACCTCTCCCTTCATCTCCCCTCCACCTCCCTCCCTCTCTTGTTCTCCTCCCACCTCTCCCTTCTCATCTCCCCCTCCCCCTCTTGTTCTCCTCCCACCTCTCCCTCTCATCTCCCCCTCCCCTCTTGTTCTCCCTCTCCTTCTCATCTCCCACCTCCCCTCCCCCTCTTGTTCTCCTCCCACCCTCCCACTCTCTCCCCCTTCATCTCTCCCTCCCTCTCTTGTTCTCCTCTCCCTTCTCATCTCCCCTCCCCCTCTTGTTCTCCTCCCACCTCTCCCTTCATCTCCCCCTCCCCCTCTTGTTTCTCCTCTCCCTTCTCATCTCCCCTCCCTCTCTTGTTCTCCTCTCCCTTCTCATCTCCCCTCCCCCTCTTGTTCTCCTCCCACCTCTCCCTTCTCATCTCCCCCTCCCAACTCTCCCTCCCCCTCTTGTTCTCCTCCCACCTCTCTCCCCTTGTTCCTGTGATATGATGAGTTGTCTGAGCTTGTTTTTTTTACTGCTTGGCCCCTTGTCCTCGGTCATTACAGTGTGTGGAAGTGGATGTCTTTGCATAGCTACTAAAACATGTGGGACAATGCGTTACGCAATGTCTGACTAATAAGTGGAGTCATCTGGATTTTGCATCAATAGAACTGGACCTAGTTCTTTCTCTGCTGCGGGAAGGGAGGAGGTTGCCGACTCGTTAGTCCCGTCTCAATTTCCATGTTGTGTCCTGAATTCGTACGTTTGAGCCTTTCCTTTCCTCTTAATAAAAGGAAGACCATCGTGAGCAGAAAATACTTTTCTTCGGACAAGGAGGCTGACGTTTGAGACAGGCTAGTTGTGTGTGACCTTGTGTGTCAGTGCAACCAGGTTAAATTACATTTGATGTTCGGTTGGACTAAAATAAAATGGCTTTCCCATTAGCTTTTCTATGGAATATTTCGTAACCCCCCCCCGATGCACCCTCCTCATTATCCTTAATTACTACAGTGTAAACAATATGAAAACATCGGTCCCCCCCCCTTCCCACAGAGTACTTTAGGCACATGTGTGCACACACACACACACACACATGGTATCAATCAATAGAGTTGGGGGTTTTATATATATATATATATATAATTACAACACATTTTCCAAAAAGTAGTAGCATTAGTCACGTAAACACAGAAATAAACAAGTGGCACATTGGATTCCTAATTTTAAAAATAAGTGGTGCTTGAGGAACCTGCTTGTGTGTGTGTGTGTGCACACACACACACACACACACACACAACTCTATTGATTGATACCTTAATATGTATGTTTTAGTCAGCCTTGAAAATATAAATCCACACTCCTTTATTTTCATGTACATGAATGGGTTGTGAGTCCTGATAACCCGTGACTACTGGATCAGTCTATAGACAGGCTGGCATGAGAACCTCAGACTCATCTTGTCCTGGGCTACATGTGTTTTTGGCTTAGGCTGTTTGTTCCGAGGGAGATTTACATTGGGATATGTGATCAAGAGCGTTCGGGCCGCCAGGGTCACTAGGTTGAGTTTAGAGATAGTGATGAGCTATGCAGGGACTGGCTCCAAGTCCTATCGGGTGTCAACCCCTGTATGGGGGCTTCCTGCTGACCTTAGCTATGGAAAATCAACTGAAGCTCCCTCAGCCAGACACATATAAAACACCCAAACACAGGCTCACAAGCATGCATCTTTACAACGTCTGTATGCCAGGAGCAGTCAGTCATCTAGGCCAGAGTGACCGATCACAGAATCCTGAGCTGGGAGAGAGGCCCCTCAGAAACACACAAGCATGCATCTTTACAACGTCTGTATGCCAGGAGCAGTCAGTCATCTAGGCCAGAGTGACCGATCACAGGGACTACAGAATCCTGAGCTGGGAGAGAGGCCCCTCAGAAACACACAAGCATGCATCTTTACAACGTCTGTATGCCAGGAGCAGTCAGTCATCTAGGCCAGAGTGACCGATCACAGAATCCTGAGCTGGGAGAGAGGCCCCTCAGAAACACACAAGCATGCATCTTTACAACGTCTGTATGCCAGGAGCAGTCAGTCATCTAGGCAAGAGTGACCGATCACAGAATCCTGAGCTGGGAGAGAGGCCCCTCAGAAACACACAAGCATGCATCTTTACAACGTCTGTATGCCAGGAGCAGTCAGTCATCTAGGCCAGAGTGACCGATCACAGAATCCTGAGCTGGGAGAGAGGCCCCTCAGAAACACACAAGCATGCATCTTTACAACGTCTGTATGCCAGGAGCAGTCAGTCATCTAGGCAAGAGTGACCGATCACAGAATCCTGAGCTGGGAGAGAGGCCCCTCAGAAACACACAAGCATGCTAACCCACACCGTGGAAACCTCCCAGTGTCCTTTAGCCTGATGGGGATTGATATAACGCCTTAGGGCTGTGACAGGCGTTGCATTTCGGGTTGACTATATACATTCATGGAAATAGAATGAATACGACAGGTGTCCCCATTCAAGTCAATTATGGCATAATGGATGGACTGGCAGCTGTTGCAGGAAGTGAAAGCAGAAAGTGTACCCATGTGCTGTGATTTGTTGATTCCACTCAACTGACATTACAACAAATACATTCCATGAGCCACATCAGTTAACGTCCTTTGGATGAACATTCTACATTACCATGGAAATGATTGCATCACAATACCAGGCAGCCATTGTGAGTGTACCCATGAGTTTACTAGTCATATTGCCAGGGTTAGAGGTTCCAAGACCGGTCTATTCATTATATTTCTATGTGTGCTGCCACAGGGAGGGGGCATTGCCTTGGCCACTGAAGACTTATTTGCTCCAACACATTGCTGAAAGAAGCAAAGAGCAACAAAGTTTCATCATGTTAAGAGTCCAGTTTCCACAGAAATGGACTCAAACGATTGTAGATTTTACCATTTTTATAAACATTACAAAACACACATACAAACCACAAACCACAACATCTTACTAGGGATGTCCCTTACAAAAAAACATTACTCGACCGAAAGTCGTCTGTTCTTTCCACAAATCGATTGGTCAAAATAGACACAGCCTGTGTGTTTTAATAAAATCAACTATATGCATTAAGCATGTCTGACGCTTTATGCTTCCTGTTTGAGGAAAGAAGACAAATGACTCGGGGCCGGAGATCAAGATAACCAGAAGAAGAAAACATAGTGACCCAGCCATTCTACTCCTGCTGTTAACTTGGGTCAAGCCTGAAGCTCACTCTAGAAAACTTGCAACATCTTATAAATATTCTGGTCCCTCCGAGTTTCCCGCGCCAATGAGTTCAGGACAGACACCAACTGTAGGCTATTTGCACAAGGGATAAGAAGTAGAGCTTGACTTGGGCAGGAGCTCACCAGAACTGATTACTGGCAACTCAAATGTTCTACTGATTGAGCTGCTGTTTCTCTTATAGGGATATTACCTCAAGTGTTGAGGAGCTCCTGAACCTACATAAACAGTACCAGCACCTAAAATGGCTACCAGAACTTCTCAGTCCAAGTCAATCACTGATAAGAGGTAATCAGGCCTATTTTATGATGTTTCCACTGGATCAGAGCAGGACATTTCTCTTTCACGCTGAGGGGTTATCGAAAGGGAGAGAGCTGGAAAGATTTTTCAAATACATTGAGGAACTATTGTCATTGTCAATGGATGTAAAAAAACAGATTGTTTGCTTGCTGTTTGAGGTGAAGAAAACATTACTTCAAAGCTCATTAGTGGTGGTGTGTTAAGCCAATCAGAAATACTTTCGGATCCCCAAAAGGGCACATTTTATATGCCTACATTTGCATATAAATAGGTCTACTTCTAAGCGTAATCAGGTGCACGTCCTTACTCAACATTGGCCAGGTAGCCTATAGGTTTACTTCTAAGCGTAATCAGGTGCAAGTCCTTACTCAACATTGGCCAGGTAGCCTATAGGTTTACTTCTAAGCGTAATCAGGTGCAAGTCCTTACTCAACATTGGCCAGGTAGCCTATAGGTCTACTTCTAAGCGTAATCAGGTGCAAGTCCTTACTCAACATTGGCCAGGTAGCCTATAGGTCTACTTCTAAGCGTAATCAGGTGCACGTCCTTACTCAACATTGGCCAGGTAGCCTATAGGTCTACTTCTAAGCGTAATCAGGTGCACGTCCTTACTCAACATTGGCCAGGTAGCCTATAGGTCTACTTCTAAGCGTAATCAGGTGCACGTCCTTACTCAACATTGGCCAGGTAGCCTATAGGCCTACTTCTAAGCATAATCAGGTACACGTCCTTACTCAACATTGGCCAGGTAGCCTATAGGCCTACTTCTAAGCGTAATCAGGTACACGTCCTTACTCAACATTGACAGGAACGGTCCAAACAAAAGACAATGACTAAATTGAATAATTTTGCACGCCCAATTTTTCAGTTTTTGATTTGTTAAAAAAGTTTGAAATATCCAATAAATGTCGTTCCACTTCATGATTGTGTCCCACTTGTTGTTGATTCTTCACAAAAATATACAGTTTTCTATCTTTATGTTTGAAGCCTGAAATGTGGCAAAAGGTCGCAAAGTTCAAGGGGGCCGAATACTTTCGCAAGGCACTGTACACAAATCTAAGGGATAGAATAAGAGTATGTACATATAAGTAAATGGATGGGCCATGAACGACCGGCATAGACGGTAAAATACAGTATATACATCTGGGATGAGTCGTGCAAGATACGGAAACATCATTATTAAAGTGGCCAATGATTTCAAGTCTGTATGTTAACCGCAGCAGCCTCTCTGTGTTAGTGATGGCAGTTTAACAGTCTGATTGCCTTGAGATTAGAAGCTGTTTTTCAGTCTCGGTATCAGCTTTGATGCACCTGTACTGACCTCACCTTCTGGATGATAGCAGGGTGAAGAGGCAGTGGCTCGGGTGGTTGCTGTCCTTGAAGATCTTTTTGGCCTTCCTGTGACATCGGGTGCTGTTGGTGTCCTGGAGGGCAGGTAGTTTGCTCCCGGTGATGCGTTGTGCAGACCTCACTACCCTCTGGAGAGCCTTACGGTTGTGGGCGGAGCAGTTGCCGTACCAGGCGTTGATACAGCCCGACAGGATGCTCTCGATTATGCATCTAAGAAGTTTGAGAGTTTTAGGTGACAAGACAAATGTCTTCATCCTCCTGAGGTTGAAGAGGCGATGCTGCACCTTCTTCACCACGCTGTCTGTGTGGGTGGACCATTTCAGTTTGTTCGTGATGTGTACGCCAAGGAACTTGAAACTTTACACCTTCTCCACTGCTGTCCCATTGATGTGGATAGTGGGGTGCTCCCTCTACTGTTTCCTGAAGTCCATGATCATCTCTTTTGTTTTGTTGAGGAAGAGGTTGTTTTCCCTCACACCACACTCCGAGTGCCCTCACCTGTAGGCCATCTCGTCGTTGTTGGAGATCAAGCCTACTACTGTTGTCTAGTGTCGTCCACAAACTTGATGATTGAGTTGGAGGCATGCATGGCCACGCAGTCATGGGTGAACAGGGAGTACAGGAGGGGGCTGAGAACACACCCTTGTGGGGCCCCAGTGTTGAGGATCAGCGAAGTGGAGGTGTTGTTTCCTTCACCACCTGGGGGCGGCCCGTCAAAGTCCAGGACCCAGTTGCACAGGGCGGGGTTGAGACCCAGGGCCTCCAGCTTAATGATGAGCTTGGAGGGTACTATGGTGTTGAATTCTGAACTGTAGTCAATGGACAGCATTCTTACATAGGTATTCCTCTTGTCCAGATGGGATAGGGCAGTGTAATGGAGATTGCATTGTCTGTGGACCTATTGGGGTAGTATAAAAATTGCAGTGGGCCTCGGGTGACCGGTAAGGTGGAGGTGAATATAATTTCGGACTATTTTATAATTCTCCACAGACCCTTTATTAGGCATGACGCTCTAAGATGTCTGTTTAAAAGGCCAGTACTCTGGACCCATTGTTCACGTTTGGTCAGAAGGTGAGATGTTTATTTCCTCCATATAACATTGTAAAAGCTGCAACTGAATTACAACCAGAGCCATTTTGGTTGGATGTTGAGCCTCACTGGGCAACATAAAGGAAAAATACTAACATTTCCTCCCGCAAGTCAATCTGCTTTATATTTACCAGAAGCTTTGGTTATAACTATTGTTCTGGGTAAGGTGTCTGTGGGGGAGGGAGAGGGCTTGTTTTACACAGTCTTCCAGTGTCAGTCTCAATTTGTCCTGCGCCAGGAGACCTAATCAACCCCAGATTGGAATGTTCACAGCTGAGCCTTTTACTCGTCTCTCTTGGCTGCAAATAATCCGTCTCAAAGCCCTGCAAGCGAGTAGCATAGACATGGCTAATAGCACAGATTCTGCCACTATTGGACATTTGTCAGACACAGGGCTGAGAAGTCCGCCTTTAGGCCATTACACTCAGTGCAGCTTGTTGAGGAGGATACAGGCCATTACACTCAGTGCAGCTTGTTGAGGAGAGAGGAGGATACAGGCCATTACACTCAGTGCAGCTTGTTGAGGAGAGAGGAGGATACAGGCCATTACACTCAGTGCAGCTTGTTGAGGAGAGAGGGGAGGATACAGGCCATTACACTCAGTGCAGCTTGTTGAGGAGAGAGGAGGAGGATACAGGCCATTACACTCAGTGCAGCTTGTTGAGGAGGAGGATACAGGCCATTACACTCAGTGCAGCTTGTTGAGGAGAGAGGAGGATACAGGCCATTACACTCAGTGCAGCTTGTTGAGGAGAGAGGAGGATACAGACCATTACACTCAGTGCAGCTTGTTGAGGAGAGAGGAGGAGGATACAGGCCATTACACTCAGTGCAGCTTGTTGAGGGAGAGAGGAGGATACAGGCCATTACACTCAGTGCAGCTTGTCGAGGAGAGAGGAGGAGGATACAGGCCATTACACTCAGTGCAGCTTGTTGAGGAGAGAGGAGGAGGATACAGGCCATTACACTCAGTGCAGCTTGTTGAGGAGAGAGGAGGAGGATACAGGCCATTACACTCAGTGCAGCTTGTTGAGGAGAGAGGAGGAGGATACAGGCCATTACACTCAGTGCAGCTTGTTGAGGAGAGAGGAGGAGGATACAGACCATTACACTCAGTGCAGCTTGTTGAGGAGAGAGGAGGATACAGACCATTACACTCAGTGCAGCTTGTTGAGGAGAGAGGAGGAGGATACAGACCATTACACTCAGTGCAGCTTGTTGAGGAGAGGGGAGGAGGATACAGACCATTACACTCAGTGCAGCTTGTTGAGGAGAGAGGAGGATACAGACCATTACACTCAGTGCAGCTTGTTGAGGAGAGAGGAGGAGGATACAGACTATTACACTCAGTGCAGCTTGTTGAGGAGAGGGGAGGATACAGGCCATTACACTCAGTGCAGCTTGTTGAGGAGAGAGGAGGAGGATACAGGCCATTACACTCAGTGCAGCTTGTTGAGGAGAGAGGAGGAGGATACAGACCATTACACTCAGTGCAGCTTGTCGAGGAGAGAGGAGGAGGATACAGGCCATTACACTCAGTGCAGCTTGTTGAGGAGAGAGGAGGAGGATACAGGCCATGACACTCAGTGCAGCTTGTTGAGGAGAGAGGAGGAGGATACAGGCCATTACACTCAGTGCAGCTTGTTGAGGAGAGAGGAGGAGGATGCAGCAGACCATTACACTCAGTGCAGCTTGTCGAGGAGAGGGGGAGGATACAGACCATTACACTCAGTGCAGCTTGTCGAGGAGAGAGGGAGGAGGATACAGACCATTACACTCAGTGCAGCTTGTCGAGCTTGTTGAGGAGAGGGAGGAGGATACAGACCATTACACTCAGTGCAGCTTGTTGAGGGAGAGAGGAGGATACAGACCATTACACGCAGTGCAGCTTGTTGAGGAGAGGGGAGGAGGATACAGACTATTACACTCAGTGCAGCTTGTTGAGGAGAGAGGAGGAGGATACAGGCCATTACACTCAGTGCAGCTTGTTGAGGAGAGAGGAGGAGGATACAGGCCATTACACTCAGTGCAGCTTGTCGAGGAGAGAGGAGGAGGATACAGACCATTACACCCAGTGCAGCTTGTTGAGGAGAGGGGAGGATACAGACCATTACACTCAGTGCAGCTTGTCGAGGAGGAGGAGACAGACCATCTGTAGCATTTTTATGTGTTCATACTTTGGATTCATCCCCTTGTGATACCAACTGTCAGGTATGTTAGGACTCAGTTACTCTATGTGAAGGCCCATCACTCCTCATATGCAAGGCTCTGGTTAAAACGGACAGCAAGGTCAACACACAGTACTTCATGAGGAATGAGAAGCAGGTGAGTTAGGGAAGGACCTCCTGTGGAAGGATGTCCCATTACTGTGGAGACAGGCGATGAGCAGGGTTTATTTGTGTCGTTTTGCCATGGAGACGGGAGTATCATGCTGCTACTGCAGGGCTGGCTCCAAACAGATCTTTAAACGGGACGTTTGTCCCCGTCAGTGTCTGCCTGCAGGCCCCTGTGTCTGCCTGCAGGCCCCAGGAAGGGGCCAGTGGAGATTACAGGAGAAGGAACTAGCTTCTGTAGAAGTAGAGTATAGAGTTGATCCTTCAATTTAGACTCAGGCTCCTTTCTTGATCAAGATTCCAGCCTTCATTTGAATGTGGTTATATTCAAATGTGCTTTTTTTTTTGTTTTAGTCTGCAAGAATGACCAATATCAGGACAGAAATTTGAAATACATTACCCGTTGTTAGTATAAAACCCTGCGTTGGAGTCTGTGGAAGATTTGCTAAAGACATACATCAGTACACAAAACAAGGTGTAAACATTCTAGACTGTAGACACTGTGAAGGCGTTGGCCACTCATCTGTTTGTAATAGAGCCTTCTGACGTTATTGAGTGGCTACCAGCACAAAACTTTGATCTTATCACACAAATGGTGTATTTCGTCCCCCCCCAAAGCTTGTCATGTAATTCTTGCTCTCCAGTAGCCGTCTTGTTCACATAACGTAAGTAAAGCAAACACTCTGGTGTCATCACTGGGGTGAGATGGACTAACCGTGTCTAGTTAGACTCAACGGACCCCCTCCTCCCTGTAACCAGAGAACATCCGAACCAGGAGCCCCCGCACACGACTGTACCCTGCCAGGAGCCCCCGCACACGACTGTACCCTGCCAGGAGCCCCCGCACACGACTGTACCCTGCCAGGAGCCCCCGCACACGACTGTACCCTGCCAGGTCGCCAACACCAAGCCTTCTGCACAAGGCCTGGTCCTCATCTCATCCTACTGTGTAGGGGTTTATGTGAATACTGTTTTGTGTGTGTGTGTGTGTGAGCGCGCACACTTCCCTTTCGCCACCTGTAATCTTCGGTCCCTCGAACAAACCTCTTGTATCAGTTGTTTTTATTGAGGCAGGGGAGTATCAGTTACAGAGTAGAGTTCGTGGGCAGCAGTAAATCACAGTGCGTGTGTGAAAGTAGAGACACTCACGGCTATTGAAGTGGAGGCCGTTGTCCTGTGGGAGCTGTAGTGGAGGGGGATCTGGCTGGATAGGGGCAGCATTCATAATGTGAAATGATATCCCCAGGACCTGAGCATAAGGGTCAAACGAAACCGCCTACAAACCTGCTGAGCATGCATCAATTCAGGCCTATGTACTGCCAACGTACTGTAGGAATGCCAAGGTTAAGATGATGTACTGCCAACGTACTGTAGGAATGCCAAGGTTAAGATGATGTACTGCCAACGTACTGTAGGAATGCCAAGGTTAAGATGATGTACTGCCAACGTACTGTAGGAATGCCAAGGTTAAGATGATGTACTGCCAACGTACTGTAGGAATGCCAAGGTTAAGATGATGTACTGCCAACGTACTGTAGGAATGCCAAGGTTAAGATGATGTACTGCCAACGTACTGTAGGAATGCCAAGGTTAAGATGATGTACTGCCAACGTACTGTAGGAATGCCAAGGTTAAGATGTACTGCCAACGTACTGTAGGAATGCCAAGGTTAAGATGATGTACTGCCAACGTACTGTAGGAATGCCAAGGTTAAGATGATGTACTGCCAACGTACTGTAAGAATGCCAAGGTTAAGATGATGTACTGCCATATGCTGTTGATATACAGTGTCTTCAAAGTTTTCACATTGTGTTGTTTTACAGCCTGCATTTAAAAATAGATTAAATGCAGATTTTATGTCACTAATAAATACATGTTTACCAATAGTGTCAAAGTGGAATTATGTTTTTAGAAATGAAATTCCGAATGAAAATATGAAATGTCTTGAGTCAATTATGCAGCCTGCATTTAAAAATAGAGTCAAAATGCAGATTTAACAAGTCACTAATAAATGCATGGACTATTTACCCCACAATAATATCAAAGTGGTTATGTTTTACCCCAACATACTATTATCTGTATGGTCCCTCGTCTCTGAAAATATGAAATGTCTCTGAGTCATTATCTGTATGGTCCCTCGTCTCTGTACCCCCACATACTATTATCTGTATGGTCCCTCGTCTCTGTACCCCACACATAAATGTGCTTTAACAAGTCACACATACTATTATCTGCATGGTCCCTATTGTACCCCACACATACTATTATCTGTATGGTCCCTCGTCTCTGTACCCCACACATACTATTATCTGTATGGTCCCTCGTCTCTGTACCCCACACATACTATTATCTGTATGGTCCCTCGTCTCTGTACCCCACACATACTATTATCTGTATGGTCCCTCGTCTCTGTACCCCACACATACTATTATCTGTATGGTCCCTCGTCTCTGTACCCCACACATACTATTATCTGTATGGTCCCTCATCTCTGTACCCCACACATACTATTATCTGTATGGTCCCTCATCTCTGTACCCCACACATACTATTATCTGTATGGTCCCTCATCTCTGTACCCCACACATACTATTATCTGTATGGTCCCTCATCTCTGTACCCCACACATACTATTATCTGTATGGTCCCTCATCTCTGTACCCCACACATACTATTATCTGTATGGTCCCTCATCTCTGTACCCCACACATACTATTATCTGTATGGTCCCTCATCTCTGTACCCCACACATACTATTATCTGTATGGTCCCTCATCTCTGTACCCCACACATACTATTATCTGTATGGTCCCTCGGTCGAGCACTGAACTGGTAGATGGTACAAATAAACAAATAAAGGCCAACATTAAAAATCCCTTTGGTGAAGTTATTAATTACACTTTGGATGGTGTATCAATACACCCAGTAACTACAAAGATACAGGCGTCCTTCCTAACTCAGTTGCCGGAGAGGAAGGAAACCCGCTCAAGGGTGTCACCATGAGACCAATGGTGATTTTAAAACAGTTACATAGTTTTCTCCTATCACAGCCATTAAACTGAGGATTGATCAACAACATGTTACTTACTCCACAATACCAACCTAAATGACAGAGTGAAAAGGAAACATGTACAG
This sequence comes from Oncorhynchus keta, assembly GCF_023373465.1. Taxonomy (NCBI): domain Eukaryota; kingdom Metazoa; phylum Chordata; class Actinopteri; order Salmoniformes; family Salmonidae; genus Oncorhynchus; species Oncorhynchus keta. Next base: position 75,116,092 of record NC_068448.1, read on the forward strand.
AATTAAAATATTCCAAAACATGCATCCTGTTTTCAACAAGGCACTAAAATAATACTGCAAAAACTGTGTTATGTTTGGGGTAAATCCAGTACAATACATTACTGAGTACCACTCTCCATATTTTTGAGCATAGTGGTGGTTATGGATATGTTGTAATCGTTAAGGACTGATGAGTATTTCAGGATAAAAAATAAATGGAATGGAGCCAATCACAGGAAACATCCTGGAGGAAACTTGGGACATGAATGCACTTTTCAGCAGGACAATGACCTTTAACACAAGGCCAAATCTATACTGGAGTTGCTACCAAGAAGACAGTGAATGTTCCCGAGTGGCAGAGTTGCATTTTTGACTTAAATCTACTTGAAAATCTATGGAAAGATCTGAAAATTGTTATTTAGCAATGGTCAACAACCAATTTGACCTAGCTTTATTAATAATGGGAAATTGTTGCACAATCCAGGTGTGGAAAGCTCTTAGACTTACGCAGAAACACTCAGCTGTAATCACTGCAGAATGTGCTTCTACAAAGTACTGACTCAGGGGTGTGAAAAGTTATGTACAGTGCCTTGCGAAAGTATTCGGCCCCCTTGAACTTTGCGACCTTTTGCCACATTTCAGGCTTCAAACATAAAGATATAAAACTGTATTTTTTTGTGAAGAATCAACAACAAGTGGGACACAATCATGCTCTCCATCCAACCTCACTGAGCTCGAGCTGTTTTGCAAGGAGGAATTGGAAAAAATGTCAGTCTCTCGATGTGAAAAACTGATAGAGACATACCCCAAGCGACATACAGCTGTAATCGCAGCAAAAGGTGGCGCTACAAAGTATTAACTTAAGGGGGCTGAATAATTTTGCAAGCCCAATTTTTCAGTTTTTGATTTGTTAAAAAAGTTTGAAATATCCAATAAATGTCGTTCCACTTCATGATTGTGTCCCACAATACAGTTTTATATCTTTATGTTTGAAGCCTGAAATGTGGCAAAAGGTCGCAAAGTTCAAGGGGGCCGAATACTTTCGCAAGGCACTGTAAATGAGATATTTCTGTATTTCATTTTCAATAAATTCACAAACATTTCTAAAAACATGTTTTCATTTTGTCATTATGGGGTATTGTGTGTAGATGGGTGAGTATTCTTTAAATGTGTATATATATATATATATATATATATAAAAATTAAAGTCAAGGGGTATGTCAGTGCTGATGTTTCTATTAATTAATTATCTACCCCTCTCCCCATTACCAATGATCTTCCTCTTCTGCTGTTAAGCAGTCCTTTAGGCACGGTGTAGGGGTAGATAAGCAGTCCTTTAGGCACTGTGTAGGGGTAGATAAGCAGTCCTTTAGGCACTGTGTAGGGGTAGATTAGCAGTCCTTTAGGCACTGTGTAGGGGTAGATTAGCAGTCCTTTAGGCACTGTGTAGGGGTAGATTAGCAGTCCTTTAGGCACTGTGTAGGGGTAGATTAGCAGTCCTTTAGGCACTGTGTAGGGGTAGATTAGCAGTCCTTTAGGCACTGTGTAGGGGTAGATTAGCAGTCCTTTAGGCACTGTGTAGGGGTAGATTAGCAGTCCTTTAGGCACTGTGTAGGGGTAGATTAGCAGTCCTTTAGGCACTGTGTAGGGGTAGATTAGCAGTCCTTTAGGCACTGTGTAGGGGTAGATTAGCAGTCCTTTAGGCACTGTGTAGGGGTAGATTAGCAGTCCTTTAGGCACTGTGTAGGGGTAGATTAGCAGTCCTTTAGGCACTGTGTAGGGGTAGATTAGCAGTCCTTTAGACACTGTAGGGGTAGATTAGCAGTCCTTTAGGCACTGTAGGGGTAGATTAGCAGTCCTTTAGGCACTGTGTAGGGGTAGATTAGCAGTCCTTTAGGCACTGTGTAGGGGTAGATTAGCAGTCCTTTAGGCACTGTGTAGGGGTAGATTAGCAGTCCTTTAGGCACTGTGTAGGGGTAGATTAGCAGTCCTTTAGGCACTGTGTAGGGGTAGATTAGCAGTCCTTTAGGCACTGTGTAGGGGTAGATTAGCAGTCCTTTAGGCACTGTGTAGGGGTAGATTAGCAGTCCTTTAGGCACTGTGTAGGGGTAGATTAGCAGTCCTTTAGGCACTGTGTAGGGGTAGATTAGCAGTCCTTTAGGCACTGTGTAGGGGTAGATTAGCAGTCCTTTAGGCACTGTGTAGGGGTAGATTAGCAGTCCTTTAGACACTGTAGGGGTAGATTAGCAGTCCTTTAGGCACTGTAGGGGTAGATTAGCAGTCCTTTAGGCACTGTAGGGGTAGATTAGCAGTCCTTTAGGCACTGTGTAGGGGTAGATTAGCAGTCCTTTAGGCACTGTGTAGGGGTAGATTAGCAGTCCTTTAGGCACTGTGTCCTTTAGGCACTGTGTAGGGGTAGATTAGCAGTCCTTTAGGCACTGTGTAGGGGTAGATTAGCAGTCCTTTAGGCACTGTGTAGGGGTAGATTAGCAGTCCTTTAGGCACTGTAGGGGTAGATTAGCAGTCCTTTAGGCACTGTGTAGGGGTAGATTAGCAGTCCTTTAGGCACTGTGTAGGGGTAGATTAGCAGTCCTTTAGGCACTGTGTAGGGGTAGATTAGTGTGTAGGCGGCAAGAGGTTAGTGAGACGAGCTTTTGTTTTCCCGATCAAACAGAGGTGAAATTGTTTACACCATTCAGATCACGCATGAGAAATGGTTTGAGATTGTTTACACCAGGTATTCTCAATCTGGGTACGCGCAATGCCGTCGGGGGGCAAGCCAAATTAAAATGTGATTCACTTTTTTTTTTTTAAAGGCCAAAAAACTATACAGACAATATCTTTAGCAAACACTGTTTGACGGCGCATCAGTGACATGGCAGGAGATGTTCCGTAACGATTAATGCTTCACATACAAGCCAGTGAATTATATGCGTTACAGCTGGATGAGTCAGCAGATGTGGCCTGGCACAGCTCCTGGTATATGTCTGTTACAGCTGGATGAGTCAACAGACGTGGCAGGCCTGGCACAGCTCCTGGTATATGTCTGTTACAGCTGGATGAGTCAACAGGGCCTGGCACAGCTCCTGGTATATGTCTGTTACAGCTGGATGAGTCAACAGGCCTGGCACAGCTCCTGGTATATGTCTGTTACAGCTGGATGAGTCAACAGGCCTGGCACAGCTCCTGGTATATGTCTGTTACAGCTGGATGAGTCAACAGGCCTGGCACAGCTCCTGGTATATGTCTGTTACAGCTGGATGAGTCAACAGGCCTGGCACAGCTCCTGGTATATGTCTGTTACAGCTGGATGAGTCAGATGTGGTGGCCTGGCACAGCTCCTGGTATGTCTGTTACAGCTGGATGAGTCAACAGGCCTGGCACAGCTCCTGGTATGTCTGTTACAGCTGGATGAGTCAACAGGCCTGGCACAGCTCCTGGTATGTCTGTTACAGCTGGATGAGTCAACAGGCCTGGCACAGCTCCTGGTATATGTCTGTTACAGCTGGATGAGTCAACAGATGTGGTGGCCTCTCAGCCCTCACTAGCATGAAAACTAAATACAGACACAGACTGTGTGGAATATTATTTAAGACCGAGACTCTCCAATACAACATTGTGAGCATCCTTTCAAGCACACCCTTCTCATTAACCTGTGGTGAGTTTTCTATTAACAAATAAGGTTTTATATGTAAGATGGTTAAATAAAGAGCTAAATGATTGATTATTATTTGTGCCCTGGTCCTATAAGAGCTCTTTGTCACTTCCCACGAGCCGGGTTGTGACAAAAACTCACACTCATTCTTAAGTTTAATAAATGTATCATGTAGTGTGTGTGTGGCAGGCTTACAATGATGGCAAAAAAAACATTTAAGAGTGTGCTGACCCTGGTGCCAGAGGGGGTACAGCTGACCCTGGTGCCAGAGGGGGTACAGCTGACCCTGGTGCCAGAGGGGGTACAGCTGACCCTGGTGCCAGAGGGGGTACAGCTGACCCTGGTGCCAGAGGGGGTACAGCTGACCCTGGTGCCAGAGGGGGTACAGCTGACCCTGGTGCCAGAGGGGGTACAGCTGACCCTGGTGCCAGAGGGGGTACAGCTGACCCTGGTGCCAGAGGGGGTACAGCTGACGCTGGTGCCAGAGGGGGTACAGCTGACGCTGGTGCCAGAGGGGGTACAGCTGACGCTGGTGCCAGAGGGGGTACAGCTGACGCTGGTGCCAGAGGGGTACAGCTGACCCTGGTGCCAGAGGGGGGTACAGCTGACCCTGGTGCCAGAGGGGGTACAGCTGGTGCCAGAGGGGGTACAGCTGACCCTGGTGCCAGAGGGGGTACAGCTGACCCTGGTGCCAGAGGGGGTACAGCTGACCCTGGTGCCAGAGGGGGTACAGCTGACCCTGGTGCCAGAGGGGTACAGCTGACCCTGGTGCCAGAGGGGGTACAGCTGACCCTGGTGCCAGAGGGGGTACAGCTGACCCTGGTGCCAGAGGGGGTACAGCTGACCCTGGTGCCAGAGGGGGTAGGGGTACAGCTGACCCTGGTGCCAGAGGGGTACAGCTGACCCTGGTGCCAGAGGGGGTACAGCTGACCCTGGTGCCAGAGGGGGTACAGCTGACCCTGGTGCCAGAGGGGGTACAGCTGACCCTGGTGCCAGACCCTGGTGGGGTACAGCTGACCCTGGTGCCAGACCCTGGTGGGGGTACAGCTGACCCTGGTGCCAGAGGGGTACAGCTGACCCTGGTGCCAGAGGGGGTACAGCTGAGCTGGAGGTTGAATGTGACCCTGGTGCCAAGGGGTACTGGACTGACCCTGGTATACAAAAGTTTGCCAGAAAGCTGACCCTGGTGCCAGAGAGGGGTACAGCTGACCCTGGTGCCAGATCAGATCATACAGTACCCTGGGAAAATGGTGTGAGATTTGTTTGCAGAACCACAAGCAAAGATTTGACCATTCAATGATGATTAAATGCATTTGTCTCAAGGGGTTTGTCAGATTTGCCAGAGTTAATGACCCTTCCCATCTTGTTCATCTGACCCTGGAGCAATTGAAAACATGTCCTAATTACAGCTGGTGGTGGGCTGACTATTATAAAAAGTTTCACTGGTTTCTAACAGCAATTGAAAAACATGTCCTAATTAGTCTGGTGGTGGGCTGTGTTCATCTGACAGCAATTGAAAACATGTCCTAATTAGTCTGGTGGTGGGCTGTGTTCATCTGAGAGCAATTGAAAACATGTCCTAATTAGTCTGGTGGTGGGCTGTGTTCATCTGACAGCAATTGAAAACATGTCCTAATTAGTCTGGTGGTGGGCTGTGTTCATCTGACAGCAATTGAAAACATGTCCTAATTAGTCTGGTGGTGGGCTGTGTTCATCTGAGAGCAATTGAAAACATGTCCTAATTAGTCTGGTGGTGGGCTGTGTTCATCTGAGAGCAAATGAAAACATGTCCTAATTAGTCTGGTGGTGGGCTGTGTTCATCTGACAGCAATTGAAAACATGTCCTAATTAGTCTGGTGGTGGGCTGTGTTCATCTGACAGCAAATGAAAACATGTCCTAATTAGTCTGGTGGTGGGCTGTGTTCATCTGAGAGCAAATGAAAACATGTCCTAATTAGTCTGGTGGTGGGCTGTGTTCATCTGAGAGCAAATGAAAACATGTCCTAATTAGTCTGGTGGTGGGCTGTGTTCATCTGAGAGCAAATGAAAACATGTCCTAATTAGTCTGGTGGTGGGCTGTGTTCATCTGACAGCAAATGAAAACATGTCCTAATTAGTCTGGTGGTGGGCTGTGTTCATCTGACAGCAAATGAAAACATGTCCTAATTAGTCTGGTGGTGGGCTGTGTTCATCTGACAGCAATTGAAAACATGTCCTAATTAGTCTGGTGGTGGGCTGTGTTCATCTGACAGCAATTGAAAACATGTCCTAATTAGTCTGGTGGTGGGCTGTGTTCATCTGACAGCAAATGAAAACATGTCCTAATTAGTCTGGTGGTGGGCTGTGTTCATCTGAGAGCAAATGAAAACATGTCCTAATTAGTCTGGTGGTGGGCTGTGTTCATCTGAGAGCAATGAAAACATGTCCTAATTAGTCTGGTGGTGGGCTGTGTTCATCTGAGAGCAATTGAAAACATGTCCTAATTAGTCTGGTGGTGGGCTGTGTTCATCTGAGAGCAAATGAAAACATGTCCTAATTAGTCTGGTGGTGGGCTGTGTTAATCTGAGAGCAAATGAAAACATGTCCTAATTAGTCTGGTGGTGGGCTGTGTTCATCTGAGAGCAAATCAAAACATGTCCTAATTAGTCTGGTGGTGGGCTGTGTTCATCTGAGAGCAAATGAAAACATGTCCTAATTAGTCTGGTGGTGGGCTGTGTTCATCTGAGAGCAAATGAAAACATGTCCTAATTAGTCTGGTGGTGGGCTGTGTTCATCTGAGAGCAAATGAAAACATGTCCTAATTAGTCTGGTGGTGGGCTGTGTTCATCTGAGAGCAAATGAAAGCATGTCCTAATTAGGCTGGTGGTGGGCTGTGGGACACGTTGCAGACATTCCTCCACCACAGAACATTAGTTTTAAATACTTGAAGGAATTACACCGTTGGACTTACCCATCAACATTCATCTTGTCATGTACGTGTGGAGAGACAGACCAAGGCGCAGCGGATGTTGAGTTCCACATATTTATTATAAAGTGAAACTTAGCAAAATCAATCAATTAATCAATCAATCAAGACTACGTAGTGCACATGCCCAAAACACAAAATAATATCCCACACCTGCAGGTGGGGAAACAACCTACCTAAATACGATCCCCAATCAGAGGCAACGATAAACAGTTGCCTCTAATTGGGAACCATATCAGCACCCACATAGAAATATCTATACTAGATCACCCCCTAGTCACTGCCTGACCTACTACACCATAGAGAACTACGGGCTCTCTATGGTCAGGGTGTGACACATCTCTATGTTCAGGAATGGAGTCATTTTTTATTAAATGTGCCCTGTTACAAAAGCAGTGAGCTGAAGTTACCTTCCCCTCAGCACTAGAACATAATTCCCTGACCTCACCTTCCGTCAGACCTGAGCCCGTATCCACAAAGCGTCTCGGAGTAGAACATTGGTCATAAGTGCTGAGAATAGAAGTGCTTTACTCCTACTTCAATGGGTGCAAAAGTAAAGCTATTCACGAAGCCTCTTTAGTCATAAGACTCTCAGCGAGTCGACAGTTATTTAGGATAACCCCATGAGCGGCACTAACCTATATCATGTTATTTCAAGTTATCCATTTGGAACGCAACAAATACATTGTTAAAAAAAATAGTCTAATTTGGACAGGCCAAGGACAGGACAAGTCCATTTGAAGGCATCTACAGTAGTGCTTATGTTAACTTTGATTGTGTTCGATGAAAATTATAGACCTTTCGAAACGTAACAGCGGAACATTGCAGGCAAGTTTTATTTATTTGACCTTTATTTAACTAGGCACGTCAGTTAAGAACAAATTCTTATTTTCAATGACGGCCTAGGAACAGTGGGTTAACTGCCTGTACAGGGGCAGAACAACAGATTTGTACCTTGTCAGCTCGGGGGTTTGAACTTGCAACCTTCCGGTTACTAGTCCACCGCTCTAACCACTAGGCTACCTGCCCCCTCTACACTCTAACCACTAGGCTACCTGCCCCCTCTACACTCTAACCACTAGGCTACCTGCCACCTCTACACTCTAACCACGAGGCTACCTGCCACCTCTACACTCTAACCACGAGGCTACCTGCCATCTCTACACTCTAACCACTAGGCTACCCTGCCACCTCTACACTCTAACCACTAGGCTACCCTGCCACCTCTACACTCTAACCACTAGGCTACCCTGCCACCTCTACACTCTAACCACTAGGCTACCTGCCACCTCTACACTCTAACCACGAGGCTACCTGCCACCTCTACACTCTAACCACGAGGCTACCTGCCACCTCTACACTCTAACCACGAGGCTACCTGCCATCTCTACACTCTAACCACGAGGCTACCTGCCATCTCTACACTCTAACCACTAGGCTACCCTGCCACCTCTACACTCTAACCACTAGGCTACCCTGCCACCTCTACACTCTAACCACTAGGCTACCCTGCCACCTCTACACTCTAACCACTAGGCTACCCTGCCACCTCTACACTCTAACCACTAGGCTACCCTGCCACCTCTACACTCTAACCACTAGGCTACCCTGCCGCCCCAAAGTGACTTGATGCCTACTGTGGCAAAGCGATTTAGAGTTGTTAAACGGTAGTAACGACGAGTGTGTTGATATAACGGTAATTCTGTCCAAATTTCGCTTTTAACAACCATCAGAATTCGATTATTATATATATACTTTTTAAGGTTATGCATGCCAATATATTTGGCAGTCATTAAGAGTAGGCAAAGTGATTGTACAATGTTTCAACATTCACTGTCGTTGTCTGAAGCGTGTATATTATATTATAAAGTATACAGTATATTATAAACTGGGTGGTTCGAGCCCTGATTGCTGATTTGGCTGAAAGCTGTGGAATATCAGATCGTATACCATGGGTATGACAAAACATATATTTTTACCTCTCTAATTACGTTGGTAACCAGTTTATATAATAGCAATAATGCACCTCGAGGGATTGTGATATATTGGCCATATACCACACCCCCACGGGCCTTATTGTGTAAATGTACGATGGAGTTCAGATCTGGCGATGGTGAATAATCAATCACGATGAGGCATCGCCATCTCTGAACTCCATCGTACATTTAAACAATAAGGCCCGTGGGGGTGTGGTATATTGATTGATTATTCACCATCATTTGCATGTCAATGAGCGTCATCAGTCTTTCCTTTGTGGTGCCTTTAAACTGTCGTGATTACCAGCCGAGAAACTTCTAGGAGTTGATTTTACTTCTGTCTCAGAGTTTGTCCGAGCAGTGTCTTTAACATCATCCTAAAACCTACTCTGAGCTGGGAGTTTTTTTGAAACAGGACATTTACTGAGATGCTTTATGGATACTCGCCCTGGTTTCGAATCCTATTTAAAAGTTGACATTCTTTTGGCACTATCTTTTGCCTGCCTCGAATGCCTTATGGACGGGGTTTGCAGTTTTGAATATTATATTGGGTCCGTTACGCCAGATAAGCTGAAATGTTTTCAATGATTTTAGAGATAACATGAGTAAAATGTAGGTCAACTGATATGGCACAAGACAAGGCTCATATCCTCCAAGCCTTAAATTGTTTTTAACAGAGTTTGGACTGGAGATATTCTGCCTGTTCTCTGCCAATATAATCTAACAGTCTTCTCTCCCTGTTGGCACACTTTCCTCTCCCAGTTCTGACAGGAAGAGAGCAGATGCTGTTATCCTAGCCTCAGCGACAGGTCTTAATGTTTGTGTGTGCAGGGGCATCATGTACCCCAAAAATCTGAGGTGACACAAAATATGTGAGTTTTTCTTGGTGGGTGGTCTGGAGAGGGAGTATGCCCCCCAGTCTGTGCATTTTTCAAACACCGAAAACATTTTTTTCCCCTGCAATCTAGAGCCATAATCATTCTACTTTTTTTTCTTCTGCATATCTAAGCATACCTCTTGAGCTGTCTGTATATCCTCCTGGCTGGTGGTTCTTATTTTTTAAATAAATTAAATATGCTTCTCTGCTGAAATCTGGTTAGAAGATTGAAAAGAATGTATTATTCAGTACATTTAACCTTTGCTTGCTTTTCCAAAGTCTACCAACCATGCCAGCAGGCATGCCAGCTGAGCTGGTTAGACAAGCTAGCTACTCTAACTTGATAGCCTGAAATGGCTTCTTGGTATCTAGTTATGAGGTTTGGAGATTGTGAACCCTATCTGGGCTGAAGACAACTTCATAAAATCGTTAAGTGTCTAGTAGTATTACAGAGGGGGAAAAAGAGAGAAACAAAAGAAATGCACCACCCCAGAGACTGAAGATGTTTTTTTTAAATTCCATGTTCTTTATATATATATATATATATATATATATATATATATAGTATAATTTCATGGTATCCAATTGGTAGTTAGTCTTGTCTCATTGCTGCAACTCCCGTACGGACTCTGGAGAGGTGAAGGTCGAGAGCCATGCATCCTCCGAAATACAACCCAACCAAGCTTGCACTGCTTCTTGACACAATGCCCACTTAACTCGGAAGCCAGCCGCACCAATGTGTCAGAGGAAACACCATGCACCTGGCAAACTGTGTCAGTGTGCATTGCACCCGGGCAGCCACAGGAGTCGATGGGACAAGGACATCCCTGCCGGCCAAGCCCTCCCCTAACCCGGATGACACTGGGCCAATTCTGCCCCGCCCCATGGGTCTCCCAGTCGGGGTCAACTGTGACAGAGCCTGGATTCAAACCCAGAAAGTGTGGCAAAGCTAGCACAGCGTTGCAGTGCCTTAGAACACCCCGCCACTCGGGAGGCCCCTATATAGAGGTTGCACGTGCATAGGTTCTTCTGCAACCTGTTCAGTAATTGTTTTTCACACTGGGAAAAATGGAAAGACCACCTATGTTGCTCTATCAGTATTACAGTGAACTTACATTAGTTTTTTCAGCTGGCCCTGCGTTTCATGTTAACTCCCAAAGGTGGAGTAGCAAGACACAAGGAGACTAGCAGGCAGTCTAGCTAGCCCACCTGGTTCACGTTTCAATAGTCACTCGCTGATGTGTCATTTTAAGACCACTAGGATAATAAGAAAAGCAGATGGACACATTTGTACCAACGTCTCAGTGATATGGTTTGAATTATTTATTTATAGCAAAGAAGTAGGATTTTGAAGGTTAAAGAGGTGATTTGGAATCCGCCATGGCCTAAAGAAGCCATCCAGATGTCAGCTCTTTCACTTTGTCCCAAGTAACTCAAGCCAGACGTCGTCCTCGGGTATATTATACATTTATTGTCATTGATGAGTGTTGGTTGATTTCCCTATGGATCTAAATGGACCTGTATGACTGTCTAGACACACTATTCAGCTACTGTTACTGCTTTTGAATAGTGTGTTTTCTCTGTTCAGTGGCTGTTTATCAATTACATTCCTTATCCCTCTGTCAAACATCTATGTGTATGAAGGTCTAGATCCCTCTGCCACCTTGCCTGGGGTCAGGTTTACGTACGTGTGTCCCTCCCTACTGAGACCTTAAACAGGATGAGAGTGATGTGTAATATGAGGAGTGTGTGTTCAGGGTCCCTGGTGTTCACCAGAGGGGGGAGGGGGCGCCAGACCAGGTAGCTTAGATCCACTGACCCCTGAATGGAGCCACACCCGGTAGCTTAGACCTATTGACCCCTGATGGGAGCCACACCAGGCAGCTTAGATCCATTGACCCCTGAAGGGAACCACACCAGGCAGCTTACTGTAGATCCATTGACCCCTGATGGGAGCCACACCAGGCAGCTTACTGTAGACCCATTGACCCCTGAAGGGAACCACACCAGGCAGCTTACTGTAGATCCATTGACCCCTGATGGGAGCCACACCAGGCAGCTTACTGTAGACCCATTGACCCCTGAAGGGAACCATGCCAGGTAGCTTAGATCCATTGACCCCTGAAGGGAGCCACACCAGGCAGCTTACTGTAGACCCATTGACCCCTGATGGGAGCCACACCAGGCAGCTTACTGTAGACCCATTGACCCCTGAAGGGAACCATGCCAGGTAGCTTAGATCCATTGACCCCTGAAGGGAGCCACACCAGGCAGCTTACTGTAGACCCATTGACCCCTGATGGGAGCCACACGAGGCAGCTTACTGTAGACCCATTGACCCCTGAAGGGAACCACACCAGGTAGCTTACTGTAGATCCATTGACCCCTGAAGGGAGCCATACCAGGCAGCTTAGATCCATTGACCCCTGAAGGGAGCCACACCAGACAGCTTACTGTAGATCCATTGACCCCTGAAGGGAGCCGGACAAGGCAGCTTAGATCCAAATCAAATGTTATTTATTTGTTCCATGCGCCAAATACAACAGTATCATGCTTACTTACAAACCCTTAACTAACAATGCAGTGTTTAAAGAAAATAGAGTTAACCTCTCTGGGATATTCGGGACGGTAGCGTCCCATCCCGCCAACAGCCAGTGAAAGTGCAGGGTGCCAAATTCAAAACAACAAAAGTCTCATAATTAAAATTCCTCAAGCATACAAATATTTTACACCATTTTAAAGATACAATTCTCGTTAATCCAGCCACAGTGTTTGATTTCAAAAAGGCTTTACAGCGAAAGCACCACAAACGATTATGTTAGGTCACCAGCAAGTCACGGAAAAACACAGCCATTTTTCTAGCCAAAGAGTGGAGTCACAAAAAGCAGAAATACAGATCAAATGAATCACTAACCTTTGATTATCTTCATCAGATGACACTCATAGGACTTCATGTTACACAATACATGTATGCATATTTAAATCCAAAAATCTCATTTTACATTGGCGTGTTATGTTCAGTAGTTCCAAAACATGCAGTGATTTTGCAGAGAGCCACATCAATTCACAGAAATACTCATAATAAACATTGATAAAAGATACAACTATTATACATGGAACTTTAGATAAACTTTAGATAAAAGCAAACCATGCAATAATCTGAGTATGGCGCTCAGAGACCCAACAAGCCAAAAAGATATCTGCCATATTGTGTAATCAACAGAAGTCAGAAATAGCATTATAAATATTCACTTACCTTTGATGATCTTGATCAGAATGCAGTCCCAGGAATCCCAGTTCCACATTAAATGTTTGAGTTGTTCAATAATGTCCATCATTTATGTCCAAATAGCTACTTTTGTAAGCGCGTTTTGTAAACAAATCCAAAGTCACGAAGCGCGTTCACTAGGAGCAGACGAAATGTCAAAAAGTTCCGTTACAGTCCGTAGAAACATGTCAAACGATGTATGGAATCAATCTTTAGGATGTTTTTAACATACATATTCAATAATATTCCAACCGGAGAATTCCTTTGTCTTCAGAAAAGCAATGGAACAGGAGCTACCTCTCACATGACCGCGCGTCACGAGCCTGTGGCACTCTGCCAGACCACTGACTCAAAGAGCCCTTATGAGCCCCTCCTTTACAGTAGAAGCCTCAAACCAGTTTCTAAAGACAGTTGACATCTAGTGGAAGCCTTAGGAAGTGCAACATGACCAATATCTCACTATCTTCAATAGGGGCTGGGCTGAAAATTGGGGCTGGTTGGATTTTTTCTCAGGTTTTTGCCTGCCATATGAGTTCTGTTATACTCACATACATCATTCAAACAGTTTTAGAAACTTCAGCGTGTTTTCTATCCAAATATACTAATTATATGCATATTCTAGCTTTTATGGCTGAGTAGCAGGAGGTTTACTCTGGGCACCTTATTCATCCAAGCTACTCAATACTGCCCCCCAGTCACCAAGAAGTTAAGAACATATTTGACTCCTGAAGGGACCCAGACCAGGCAGCTTAGATCCAACACCCTGTTCTCTAGGCATTCCCATCTGACCAGCGCTTGACATGAGATGAAAGAAGTGCAGGAGCTTTCTTTTTCCAAGTTGGTACAGTTGACTATGTTCACCGAAATTCACAAAATACATTATGGCCAAAAGATGGCGCTTTAGAGGCCGGTGTGCACGATACCTGAGGAGACTACGTCAGAGAGAAAACACTTCTACCATCCGTTCTATTAGCGAATGTGCAACCACTGGAGAATAAACTGGATGAGCTCCGTTAGACTATCATATCAACGTGATCTGAACTGTAAAATCCTATGTTTCTGCAATTCGTGGCTGAACAAGGACATTGTAAATATACATCTGGTTTTTCTATACATTGGCAGGACAGAGCGGTGGTGTCGGCAGCTCAGGGGTGGGGGGTGTGTCTCCTTGTTAACAGCTGATGTGCGATCTCTAATATTAAGGAAGTATCAACGTTCCGCTTGCCTGAGTTCAAATGCCTCATGATAAGCTGTAGACCATACTATTTACCAAGAGAGTTTACAACTATTATTTTTCATAACTGTCTATTTACCACCACAAACGAATCGCTGGCACTAAGACTGCACTCAACGAGTTGTATAAGCACCCAGAGGCGGCGCTCCTAGTGACCGGTGACTTTAATGCAGGTAAACTGAAATCCGTTTTACCTAATTTCTACCAGGATGTCACCTGTGAACTAGAGGCGGAAAAACTCAAAACTCTATGTGTGGTGTAAAGATCACCTTTACACCACACATAGAGACGCATACAAAGCTCTCCCTCGCCCTCCATTTGGCAAATCTGACCATAACTCTATCCTCCTGATTTTTGCTTAGAAGCAAACCCCAAATACAGGACTGTTCCACTAGCACAGACTGGAATATGTTCTGGGATTCATCCGATTGGCATTAAGAAGTTTACCACATCAGTCACCAGCTTCATTAATGAGTGCATTGACTACGTCGTCACCACAGTGACCGTACGTACAGTACATGTTGCTAGCAATATATGTAGTTCTGTCTGTCATATTGAGGTATCTAGCTATAAGTTAACCCTGATCAATCAAATGGGATATGTGTAAACAATTATCGTAACTCCAACTGCTCTCAACTCGGTATCTTCGCTAGACAGACAAAGAGAGAGAGGAAGAACATTTGAAAGAAATTTTGAAAGTGAGAGCGGGAGAGAGAGGAAGACTGAGTGAGAGAAACGGAGAAAGATAGGAGTGCAAATTTCCTTTAGACTCGAGCATTTCAAGAACCCTTCTCTTACAACTTGTCACACAGAATTACATATACACAGAATGAATCATACCTTGATTACAAATGACGTCATAAAGGAAAACGTCCCTAGCGGGCGGAACAGATATGACTGCTGGTTACACAAAGAAAAGGGGCTGGGTTTGAGTGAAAGAGCGGGAAGACTGAGGAACATCGTGGGCGTTGATTGAGCAGAGCCCTAACCTTATGAAAACCCAAATCTCTCATTTGGAAGCTAAAATTACATTTAATCTTTTCACCAATAATTTTATATTCGAACATTTAAATTGAACAACAATTCCATGTGAATCCGATAACTACAATGTGCAGACTTTCCGCTGTAGAGTTTGTCATCCTATCATTGATGAGAATGTCTCAGATGAAAACCGAACCGACATCATATTCATTAATTACCAACCGCATATGTTCAATTGGTCGGATTACCAGAATATAGTTCATTTCCCTCCACCTTCGGATGTTCCCAGAATCTCTATGTTAACCAAAGGATTTTCAAATGTCACATCAGTAGGGTAGAGAGAGAAAAAAGGGGGAGAGGTATTTATGACTGTCATGAACCTACCCCCAGGCCAACGTCATGACATCTGTCACCAATGGTTTGTTTTTGTTTTTCTCGTTACATTTTAAGACATATTTCCATATCTTCCATTGTCAATATATATCCCTTTCCTACCCCTCCAGGTTTGGATGAATGGACCAACCAGACCCTCAAGACTGCCATGGTCAAGTCCCTTGACGGGTACCAGGAAAGGTGGGAGGACAACCTTCAGGTAATTCTCTTTGCGCACAACAGCAGCATCCAGGCCTCCACTGTGTACTCACCCTAACACCCGCTGTACTGACGGGAGACACAGCTGTTGACTGAGGTAAACAATGCAATTGTATATACATTTATTAAATATACTGTAGTCTTTCAAATGTATGATTGACTTTGTTGTTTGTCTATTAGTGTTGTTGTTTGTCTATTAGTATTGTTGTTTGTCTATTAGTATTGTTGTTTGTCTATTAGTGTTGTTGTTTGTCTATTAGTATTGTTGTTTGTCTATTAGTGTTGTTGTTTGTCTATTAGTATTGTTGTTTGTCTATTAGTATTGTTGTTTGTCTATTAGTGTTGTTGTTTGTCTATTAGTATTGTTGTTTGTCTATTAGTATTGTTGTTTGTCTATTAGTGTTGTTGTTTGTCTATTAGTATTGTTGTTTGTCTATTAGTGTTGTTGTTTGTCTATTAGTGTTGTTGTTTGTCTATTAGTGTTGTTGTTTGTCTATTAGTGTTGTTGTTTGTCTATTAGTGTTGTTGTTTGTCTATTAGTGTTGTTGTTTGTCTATTAGTGTTGTTGTTTGTCTATTAGTATTGTTGTTTGTCTACTAGTGTTGTTTGTCTATTAGTATTGTTGTTTGTCTATTAGTATTGTATCGCAACGGACGCTAATAGTTTATCGAATCCAATTGTGACGCAGGGGGGGAACTTTAGCTGGGGACATTATTTGGCATGACAGGCCCCATTGGGAATTTAGCCAGGACACCAGGGTTAAGACCGTAAAACCCCTAGTCCTGAGATAAATGATGATTATGGTCTGCAGAAATGTGGAGTCTCCTAGTATTTCACAAACTTATCTGTCGACAGCTCTAGTCTGATTAAGAATTGGTTCTCTGTGCCGTTGTCATGCTTGACCCTACTCACTTCACACGGGCTGCGTTTTATGTCATGATGGTGAAAAACGTTCCAGGATGATTCCATTTGACATGAAACACTATTTTGGCTTGTAGAGTAAATATTTGGGAGATTGCTTTCTCCATGACTGTTTAGATTACTGTTACTAAATTTAAACTTTGATTTCAACATGCCAACTTTGGTTGCACCACACATGGTCCCCACTGTTGTTGATGCGTTTCTGCCTCAATGGCCTTTGACCTGATAGCACTTTTTCCAATGTTCCATATGTTATAGAAACACCTTCCGCAGGTGGGAACAGACTCTGGACTCTTTTTTTAAAAACAAGAGAACAGAGCTGGTGGGGAGTTAAAGTAGCCATAGCACCAGTTAACATCTGCAATGATGTTTGTTTGCCAGATTGTGCCTTTTTATGAGGAGCGACGTGCTCGTTGCTAAATGGGCCCATATGTGTTCCATGTCAAACAACAGCAGCAGCTACGGTCGTGGTGTTTTAATCAGTGAAAGAGAGCGGCAAGCCAACGTTTGGCCCAGGGACAACCACAGGGCCCCTGTGAAAACAAACTCAATTCGGGAAAAATCACAGACCTGGCAACCGAGAGCTGGACAGTACTGGACTTGGAGGACTGATACCAGTGTCTCTCGGAGTGCTATGTATGTACTTATTTTACTCCAGGGAACACAATGTGCACAGTCAGGACTAGAGTGTCAGCTTCAGTCACTGTTTGGCAAGAGATGTCTTATCTGTCCATCCTACTCTCACATATACAGTTGAAGTCGGAAGTTTACATACACCTTAGCCAAATACATTTAACTCGGTTCACAATTCCTGACATTTAATCCTTTTATAAAAATTCCCTGTCTTATGTCAGTTAGGATCACCACTTTAAGAATGTGAAATGTCAGGATAATAGTAGAGAGAATGATTTATTTCAGCTTTTGTTTCTTTCATCACATTCCCAGTGAGTCAGAAGTTTACATACACTCAATTAGTATTTGGTAGCATTGCCTTTAATTTGTTTAACTTGGGTCAAACGTTTCGGGTAGCCTTCCATAAGCTTCCCACATTAAGTTGGGTGAATTTTGGCCCATTCCTCCTGACAGAGCTGGTGTAACTAAGTCAGGTTTTTAGGCCTCCTTGCTCACACACGCTTTTTCAGTTCTGCTCACACATTTTCTATAGGATTGAGGTCAGGGCTTTGTGATGGCCACTCCAATACATTGACTTTGTTGTCTTTAAGCCATTTTGACACAACTTTGGAAGTATGCTTGGGATCATTGTCCATTTGGAAGACCCATTTGTGACCAAGCTTTAACTTCCTGACTGATGTCTTGATGTTGCTTCAATATATCCACATATATCACTCCCTCGTGATGCCATCTATTTTGTGAAGTGCACCAGTCCCTCCTGCAGCAAAGAACCCCCACAACATGATGCTGCCATCCCTGTGCTTCACGGTTGGGATGGTGTTCTTCAGCTTGCAAGCATTCCCCTTTTTTCTTCAAACATAATGATGATCATTATGGCCAAACAGTTCTATTTTTGTTTCATCAGACCAGAGGACATTTCTCCAAAAAAGTACGATCTTTGTCCCCATGTGCAGTTTGACTTTTTTATGACGTTTTTTGAGCAGTGGCTTCTTCCTTGCTGAGCGGCCTTTCAGGTTATAGTGATATAGGACTCATTTTACTATGGATAAAGATACTTTTGTACCTGTTTCCTCCAGCATTTTCGCAAGGTCCTTTGCTGTTGTTCTGGGATTGATTTGCACTTTTCGCACCAAAGTACGTTCATCTCTAGGAGACAGAATGCGTCTCCTTCCTGAGCGGTATGTCAGCTGCTCCAACCTAAGTGTATGTCAACTTCCGACTTCAACTGTATATGGACCCTTAGGGGTTCTGTTCTGGCTGGCGCAATGGCGACGTTGCGATTCATCAACATATAAAACCAACTCTCCCTCCATGGACATGAAACCTAAAGCCTGGGTTATGCTGTCAGAATTGTGACTCCTGGCTGACTCTTTCCAGTAATCCATTTCCATATCCTGTATTCAGTATGGATGTGTAATGGGGTCAGACCTGGGTGCAGAGAAGGGGTTAGAGACGTGGTCACCGGGGAAAGTAGAGGTAATCCATCCTCATCGCCATGACGATGTCCTCACCCCCTGTCTTTTTCCCGAATGTACCATGTAGGTGGTGGGCACCCATGTGTATTTGAGTATTTGGTATTTAAAATACTTTTATTTGAGTATTTGAATGTTTATTTGCAAAAACCAAATAGTCTGCCAAATTGTATTTGACAGTAGGTTCAAATACTATTTTCAAATACCCGGGTTAAATGCATGGGATTGTATTTGAGTCGGTGTAATTTAGTTTTTCTAATAGTTTCCAAGTGTACTTCCAAAACATCAACATATTCAACTACGTGTCTTTTTAAAAATATGTATGTGAAAGTAATTGAGATATTAGAAATAGTTTTTGATCCCAGGTCTGGTGGTAGGGGAGACGGATTGGACAATCTGTTTTTTTCTTCTTGTTTTGTAAACATTTTGGGATTTTTACCCCCCTTTTTCACTCCACTTTTCTCACCGCTGCAACTCCCCAACGGGCTTGGGAGAGGCAAAGGCGGAGTCATGCGTTCTCCGAAACATGACCCGCCTAACCCCGCTCCTTAAACCCGGAAGCGAGCCGCACCATTGTGTCGGAGGAAACACCGTTCACCTGCGAAAGGGTGTCAGCTCAGTCAAGCCTAAGTGTTGTTTACTCCAACTGGAGGTGGTAGGGTTAGACAGTAATAAAGGAAAATATATTTAAAAAATTCAATGTTGTGTGTGTGTGTGTGTGTGTGTGTGTGTGTGTGTGTGTGTGTGTGTGTGTGTGTATGTGTGTATTGTAAGTGATGTGTGTGTGTGTGTGTGTGTGCAAAAAAAATATATATGGAGGATTGGAAGTGATGCAGACAATTACATTGATGAAAGCTCCAATCTATCAGCAATACTAAATCTCATCCACCCCATAAAAATGGTTTATAATTGTTCAATAAACAAAGCAATGCAGCACCCAATGCCCTTGTGTGGAAAAGTAATTGCCCCTTTTACTCAATAACTGGTCGTGCCTCCTTCAGCTGAAATGACTCCAACCAAATGCTTCCTGTAGTTGTTGATCAGTCTCTCATGTTGCTGTGGAGGAATTTTGGCAAACTCTCCCATGCAGAACTGATTTAACTCAACGACATCTGTGGGTTATGGAGCTGCTTGTTTCAGGTCCTGACACATCTCAACCGAGTTTACATCTGGACTTTGATTAGGCCGAAACTTAAAAATTGTTGCTTTTCAGCTATTCTAACACGCACGCACAAAAAATGAGGGGCTCAACAAGGGTTCTTCTAAGATCCTCAAAGTTCTTTGAAGAACCTTAGGGTTCCATAGGAGGTGGGGTTCACCGAGGAACCTCTTTAGTTGGTGGGGGGTTCTTGCAGGAACCTAACTGCTCAAATGAAACATTTGAATTTGAAAGGACAGCAGGTGCAGGCACTTACCTTAAATTGAGATCTTTATGTTTTTCATTTAAGGTTTGTCCCTAGTATGATCTAAATCACCAGAGGATATGGAGAACATCAACACATTA
This sequence comes from Oncorhynchus keta, assembly GCF_023373465.1. NCBI lineage: Eukaryota > Metazoa > Chordata > Actinopteri > Salmoniformes > Salmonidae > Oncorhynchus > Oncorhynchus keta. The sequence goes on from NC_068448.1 coordinate 75,136,148, forward strand.
ACATCACCAGAGGATATGGAGAACATCAACACATTAACATCACAACACCAGAGGATATGGAGAACATCAACACATTAACAACACAACACCAGAGGATACGGAGAACATCAACACATTAACATCATTAACATCACCAGAGGATATGGAGAACATCAACACATTAACAACACAACACCAGAGGATATGGAGAACATCAACACATTAACATCACATCACCAGAGGATACGGAGAACATCAACACATTAACATCACAACACCAGAGGATATGGAGAACATCAACACATTAACATCACAACACCAGAGGATATGGAGAACATCAACACATTAACATCACAACACCAGAGGATATGGAGAACATCAACACATTAACATCACAACACCAGAGGATATGGAGAACATCAACACATTAACATCACAACACCAGAGGATATGGAGAACATCAACACATTAACATCACCAGAGGATATGGAGAACATCAACACATTAACATCACATCACCAGAGGATATGGAGAACATCAACACATTAACATCACAACACCAGAGGATATGGAGAACATCAACACATTAACATCACAACACCAGAGGATATGGAGAACATCAACACATTAACATCACATCACCAGAGGATATGGAGAACATCAACACATTAACATCACAACACCAGAGGATATGGAGAACATCAACACATTAACATCACAACACCAGAGGATATGGAGAACATCAACACATTAACATCACAACACCAGAGGATATGGAGAACATCAACACATTAACATCACATCACCAGAGGATATGGAGAACATCAACACATTAACATCACATCACCAGAGGATATGGAGAACATCAACACATTAACATCACAACACCAGAGGATATGGAGAACATCAACACATTAACATCACAACACCAGAGGATATGGAGAACATCAACACATTAACATCACAACACCAGAGGATATGGAGAACATCAACACATTAACATCACAACACCAGAGGATATGGAGAACATCAACACATTAACATCACAACACCAGAGGATATGGAGAACATCAACACATTAACATCACAACACCAGAGGATATGGAGAACATCAACACATTAACATCACCACACCAGAGGATATGGAGAACATCAACACATTAACATCACAACACCAGAGGATATGGAGAACATCAACACATTAACATCACAACACCAGAGGATATGGAGAACATCAACACATTAACATCACCAGAGGATATGGAGAACATCAACACATTAACATCACAACACCAGAGGATATGGAGAACATCAACACATTAACATCACCAGAGGATATGGAGAACATCAACACATTAACATCACAACACCAGAGGATATGGAGAACATCAACACCAGAGGATTAACATCAACACATTAACACACCAGAGGATATGGAGAACATCAACACATTAACATCACAACACCAGAGGATATGGAGAACATCAACACATTAACATCACAACACCAGAGGATACGGAGAACATCAACACATTAACATCACAACACCAGAGGATATGGAGAACATCAACACATTAGCATCACAACACCAGAGGATATGGAGAACATCAACACATTAACATCACATCACCAGAGGATATGGAGAACATCAACACATTAACATCACAACACCAGAGGATAAACCCTTTGGATTTGGGGCTCTGCTGGGAGTTTACCTCATATTTCATTTTATTTTATTCTGCTTTGCCACTAAAATCAAAATAAACACAGAACTAAAATATAGTGTTATTGTTATGCGTATTATTATTATTATTATTATTATTATTATTATTATTAATAGTAGGGGGAGGGGAGGTAGTTCAAAAACTAACTCCAAAGGGTTCTTTAAAAGGTTCTTCGAGGATCCCTTAAAATGTATTACTTCCGGCGCCGACAGAGATGGCCGCCTCGCTTCGCGTTACTTGGAAACTATGCAGTTTTTTTTTTTTTACTTGTTATTTCTTACATTACTACCCCAGGTCATCTTAGGTTTCATTACATACAGTCGAGAAGAACTACTGAATATAAGAGCAGCGTCAACTCACCATCAGTACGACCAAGAATATGACTTTCGCGAAGCGGATCTTGTGTTCTGACTTTCACCCAGGACAACGGAATGGATCCCAGCCGGCGACCCCAAAAAAACGACTTCGTAAAAGAGGGAAAATAACCTCACACTCAACGCCAACAAAACTCTTTGCAAACTGGAATCCATACATCCTGAGGCTGCATTCATTGTAGCTGGGGATTTTAACAAGGCTAATCTGAAAACAAGACTCCCTAAATTGTATCAGCATATCGATTGCGCAACCAGGGCTGGCAAAACCTTGGATCACTGCTATTCTAACTTCCGCGACGCATATAAGGCCCTGCCCCGCCCTCCTTTCGGAAAAGCTGACCACGACTCCATTTTGTTGATCCCTGCCTACAGACAGAAACTAAAACAAGAAGCTCCCACGCTGAGGTCTGTTCAACGCTGGTCCGACCAATCTGATTCTACACTCCAAGACTGCTTCCATCACGTGGACTGGGATATGTTTCGTATTGCGTCAGACAACAGCATTGACGAATACGCTGATTCGGTGTGCGAGTTCATTAGAATGTGCATTGAAGATGTCGTTCCCATAGCAATGATTAAGACATTCCCAAACCAGAAACCGTGGATTAATGGCAGCATTCGCGTGAAACTGAAAGCGCGAACCACTGCTTTTAATCAGGGCAAGGTGACCGGAAATATGACCGAATACAAACAGTGTAGCTATTCCCTCCGCAAGGCAATCAAACAAGCTAAGCGTCAGTATAGAGACAAAGTAGAATCTCAATTCAACGGCTCAGACACAAGAGGTATGTGGCAGGGTCTAAAGTCAATCACGGATTACAAAAAGAAAACCAGCCCCGTCACGGACCCGGATGTCTTGCTCCCACGCAGACTAAATAACTTTTTTGCCCGCTTTGAGGACAATGCAGTGCCACTGACACGTCCTGCAACCAAAACATGCGGCCTCTCCTTCACTGCAGCCGAGGTGAGTAAAACATTTAAACGTGTTAACCCTCGCAAGGCTGCAGGCCCAGACGGCATCCCCAGCCGCTCCCTCAGAGCATGCGCAGACCAGCTGGCTGGTGTGTTTACGGACATATTCAATCAATCCCTATCCCAGTCTGCTGTTCCCACATGCTTCAAGAGGGCCACCATTGTTCCTGTTCCCAAGAAAGCTAAGGTAACTGAGCTAAACGATTACCGCCCCGTAGCACTCACTTCCGTCATCATGAAGTGCTTTGAGAGACTAGTCAAGGACCATATCACCTCCACCCTACCTGACACCCTTGACCCACTCCAATTTGCATACCGCCCAAATAGGTCCACAGACGATGCAATCTCAACCACACTGCACACTGCCCTAACCCACCTGGACAAGAGGAATACCTATGTGAGAATGCTGTTCATCGACTACAGCTCGGCATTTAACACCATAGTACCCTCCAAGCTCGTCATCAAGCTCGAGACCCTGGGTCTCGACCCCGCCCTGTGCAACTAGGTACTGGACTTCCTGACGGGCCGCCCCCAGGTGGTGAGGGTAGGCAACAACATCTCCACCCCGCTGATCCTCAACACTGGGGCCCCACAAGGGTGCGTTCTGAGCCCTCTCCTGTTCTCCCTGTTCACCCACGACTGCGTGGCCACGCACGCCTCCAACTCAATCATCAAGTTTGCGAACGACACAACAGTGGTAGGCTTGATTACCAACAACGAAGAGACGGCCTACAGGGAGGAGGTGAGGGCCCTCGGAGTGTGGTGTCAGGAAAATAACCTCACACTCAACGCCAACAAAACTAAGGAGATGATTGTGGACTTCAGGAAACAGCAGAGGGAACATCCCCCTATCCACATCGATGGAACAGTAGTGTCGAGGGTAGCAAGTTTTAAGTTCCTCGGCATACACATCACAGACAAACTGAATTGGTCCACCCACACGGACAGCATCGTGAAGAAGGCGCAGCAGCGAAATTCGGCTTGTCACCAAAAGCACTCACAAACTTCTACAGATGCACAATCGAGAGCATCCTGGCAGGCTGTATCACCGCCTGGTACGGCAACTGCTCCGCCCACAACCGTAAGGCTCTCCAGAGGGTAGTGAGGTCTGCACAACACCATCAGGGGCAAACTACCTGCCCTCCAGGACACCTACACCACCCGATGTCACAGGAAGGCCATAAAGATCATCAAGGACAACAACCACCCGAGCCACTGCCTGTTCACCCCGCTATCATCCAGAAGGCGAGGTCAGTACAGGTGCATCAAAGCTGGGACCGAGAGACTGAAAAACAGCTTCTAGCTCAAGGCCATCAGACTGTTAAACAGCCACCACTAACATTGAGTGGCTGCTGCCAACACATTGACTCAACTCTAGCCACTTTAATAATGGGAATTGATGGGAAATGATGTAAAATATATCACTAGCCACTTTAAACAATGCTACCTAATATAATGTTTACATACCCTACATTATTCATCTCATATGTATACGTATATACTGCACTCTATATCATCTACTGCATCTTTATGTAATACATGTATCACTAGCCACTTTGTTTACATACTCATCTCATATGTATATACTGTACTCGATACCATCTACTGCATCTTGCCTATGCTGCTCTGTACCATCACTCATTCATATATCTTTATGTACATATTCCTTATCCCCTTACACTGTGTATAAGACAGTCGTTTTGGAATTGTTAGTTAGATTAGTTGTTGGTTATTACTGCATTGTCGGAACTAGAAGCACAAGCATTTCGCTACACTCGCATTAACATCTGCTAACCATGTGTATGTGACAAATAAAATTTGATTTGATGAGTTCTTTGAAGAACGTATAGGTGTTCCTCGACAGTTTTGAAGAACCCTTAAAGGATACTCAAGGAACTTTTTATTTCTAGAGTGGAGACTTGCTTGTGTGTTTTGGATCATTGTCTATAAACGCAACATGTAAAGTGTTGGTCCTATTTTTTTTATGAGCTGAAATAAAAGATCCCTGAAATGTGTGTGGGTTTTGTTGCCTCAGGACCTGGATGACTTTGCCATCTTTGAGATTTCTAGAGAATTCTAAAGGGGAATGTCAGGCCCTTTTATCTAATGTTAGGTTTTGGTTGATGATCTGATAACTTTCATTGTAAAGAATATTTGCAAAAATAGAGAAAATCACAGCACTATGTTATATTTTTTTATGTCAAGTTGGCATAGAACTTCATCAGTGTTTCCAGAGTCAACACCAATGAAACAGGAGGCCTTTTGCCTTTTGGTAGGCCGTCATTGTAAATAAGAAATTGTTCTTAACTGTCTTGCCCAGTTAAATAAAGGTTCAAAAAAGAAGAAAAAATGAAACAGGACTTGGTGATAGCTTGGCCTACTAGGTTACAGTATAACAGAAGTGATTCAGTGCTGGGTCTGCCCATGCTCATTTAAGACTTCTGTACAAGACATGCTTGGGAGTCCTCAAATCCTAAAACAGTGTGTTATTATAAATAAATAAACACCAATGCTGATCATGTTACCCTTGAGCTGAGACTGTGGAACTCCAAAGATGCCCTTGCTTAGTGCTTTCACATTCTCTATTCTTTAGGCTGCCATTTTGAATAAAATCAAGGTCTTGTTCAGGGAGGAGGTGAGCTAAGAGAAACGACTCTATGTTACCCCCCTTGTCTCTCTTTCTGCAGAAAAGTCATCTAAGCCTTTGGAGGAACCCCCTCACCCCCCTCCCACCTTAACTGGCTGCTCGTTGTCAGAACAATAACAAACCCTGGACTCCAGAGAGAAAAGAGAAGTGTTCAATGTGCTCTGGATCTAATAAGGTGCTGACGCCTGTGGAATGCCTGACCTGACAGGTAATGTAGAGGGCTTTCAGATGAGTTGGAACACCTGTATTTAGGCCTTGAATTACAGTAGGGATAATGTATGTAGGCCTTGAATTACAGTAGGGATAATGTATTTAGGCCTTGAATTAAAGTAGGGATAATGTATGTAGGCCTTGAATTACAGTAGGGATAATGTATGTAGGCCTTGAATTACAGTAGGGAAAATGTATTTAGGCCTTGAATTACAGTAGGGATAATGTATGTAGGCCTTGAATTACAGTAGGGATAATGTATGTAGGCCTTGAATTACAGTAGGGATAATGTATGTAGGCCTTGAATTACAGTAGGGATAATGTATTTAGGCCTTGAATTAAAGTAGGGATAATAATAATAATAATTATTATTATTATTATTGTGTGTGTGTGTGTGTGTGTGTGTGTGTGTGTGTGTGTGTGTGTGTGTGTGTGTGTGTGTGTGTGTGTGTGTGTAAAGTTGGACAGATGCTTAACCTAACACTCCAGCTCCACCACTCAATGTATGTAGGCCTTGAATTACAGTAGGGATAATGTATTTAGGCCTTGAATTAAAGTAGGGATAATGTATGTAGGCCTTGAATTACAGTAGGGATAATGTATTTAGGCCTTGAATTAAAGTAGGGATAATATATGTAGGCCTTGAATTACAGTAGGGATAATGTATTTAGGCCTTGAATTAAAGTAGGGATAATGTATTTAGGCCTTGAATTAAAGTAGGGATAATGTATGTAGGCCTTGAATTACAGTAGGGAAAATGTATTTAGGCCTTGAATTAAAGTAGGGATAATATATGTAGGCCTTGAATTACAGTAGGGATAATGTATTTAGGCCTTGAATTAAAGTAGGGATAATGTATGTAGGCCTTGAATTACAGTAGGGATAATGTATTTAGGCCTTGAATTACAGTAGGGATAATGTATTTAGGCCTTGAATTACAGCAGGGATAATGTATTTAGGCCTTGAATTACAGTAGGGATAATGTATTTAGGCCTTGAATTACAGTAGGGATAATCTATTTAGGCCTTGAATTACAGTAGGGATAATGTATTTAGGCCTTGAATTACAGTAGGGATAATGTATTTAGGCCTTGAATTACAGTAGGGATAATGTATTTAGGTCTTGAATTAAATTAGGGATAATGTATTTAGGCCTTGAAGAGAAGTGTGGATAATGGAGACTAATATGGGTCTGACACACTTGTTGAATGGTGGTTAAGGAGGGGCATTTAAACACAATGGAACATCGCCTAGGTGTGTGTGTGTGTGTGTGTGTGTGTGTGTGTGTGTGTGTGTGTGTGTGTGTGTGTGTGTGTGTGTGTGTGTGTGTGTGTGTGTGTGTGTGTGTGTGTGTGTGTGTGTGTGTGTAAAGTTGGACAGATGCTTAACCTAACACTCCAGCTCCACCACTCATTTTTTCCATTCACATGGAGAATTGAACCTCAGTGATTCCTGAGCATGGATGCTGCTGTGGACACGACACAACGCGAGCAGTATAGCAACTTTCATTGTTTTCAAAGGAAGCAGTCCCTCAACGCCCACTGCCTGTAGTATAGCGGATTCATTATATTACTCATCTGTAGCCTTGACCGTCATATCATCCAACACTGTCTACTTGAGAATGACAGGTATTGTCTTAGCTGCACACACATTTATCTAAACCTCATTCGCAGAGACACTGCTGAGTGCAAGAGGTGTAACTGCAGTACATGGTTGGAATCCAGGCTGCATCACCTCTGTCTGTGATTGGGAGTCCCATAGGGCGGCGCACAATTGGCCCAGCATCGTCTGGGTTTGGTCGGGGTAGACCGTCATTGTAAATAGGAATTTATTCTTAATTGACTTGCCTAGTTAAATAAAGGTAAATTACATTTTAGAAAACATAGTTTGTGCTTAAATGCACTGCAGTTCATCGTTCTCTTTGACAGAACACTGCTTAGAGTTTGGCCTATCACAGCTTATTTAGCTGTTGAAAATTCTGCTCCCCAGTGGATTTCTGGGACAGCCGTCACAAATGTCATCGTTCCTCTGGTGTCTTCAAGATGATAGTCATCTACAGTCATCCCTCCTTGGCAGAGCATCCAGTTAGTCTTGTCCTCTGCTCTTAGTTAAGCTCCATTAAAAAGTGTTTAGGTGTGAGGTGAAAGATCACCCATCTGATCCACGACCAGGCATTACATAAGGATGGATGAGGTCAAAGGGTGTTGGATGTGCCACTTGAGAAGAGCCTTGTTAAACTGTTTAAAGTGAATGGGTATTTAACCACGGTTCTACCTTTGTTACAATGCTAATAACCCCACTGCAGTGCTGGGCAGTTGATCTGTCTGTAAAAGTCTTTAGTATCAGATCGAAAGAGCAGTTTCATCGTTTTCATGGGTTTCTTGAATATACTGATCCAGTATCTGGCGGAGGTTTGGGAAAGACATTTTGTTATTTTCTCTGTTTCTATTCTGTTTCCGTTCCTCACCTAGAAAAATAGCTCCTGATCCGTAGTCGGACATGAATCAATCACTGTAGAGAATAAGAGACTGTCTGTCTCTGTCTGTCTGTCTGATGAATCACTCACTGTAGAGAATAAGAGACTCTGTCTGTCTCTGTCTGTCTGTCTGTCTGTCTGTCTGTCTGTCTGTCTGTCTGTCTGTCTGTCTGTCTGTCTGTCTGTCTGTCTGATGAATCACTCACTGTAGAGAATAAGAGACTGTCTGTCTGTCTGTCTGTCTGTCTGTCTGTCTGTCTGTCTGATGAATCACTCACTGTAGAGAATAAGAGACTGTCTGTCTGTCTCTGTCTGTCTGTCTGATGAATCACTCACTGTAGAGAATAAGAGACTGTCTGTCTGTCTCTGTCTGTCTGTCTGATCAATCACTCACTGTAGAGAATAAGAGACTGTCTGTCTCTCTGTCTGTCTGTCTGTCTGATGAATCACTCACTGTAGAGAATAAGAGACTGTCTGTCTGTCTGTCTGATGAATCACTCACTGTAGAGAATAAGAGACTGTCTGTCTGTCTGTCTCTGTCTGTCTGTCTGTCTGTCTGATGAATCACTCACTGTAGAGAATAAGAGACTGTGTAGTCTGTCTGATGAATCACTCACTGTAGAGAATAAGAGACTGTCATTAACTTAATTTACGATTCCAGGTATTGTTTCGGAAACGGCACGCAGGAGGAAAATAGTTTGTCACAAAATAAATGTTTGAAACAGACGTTTGGATCGAACACTGCCTCCATCCTCCCCCAAAAACGCTTCCCTGAAGATCTGGTCGATTCATCAATCTCAGATTTTAAAAGTTAATTTTTTTTCGTTTTGGAAGATGGATTAAAGCGATATGATGCCATACTCAAAACTCTTGCAAAGTTTAATAGAAATGTGAACAATATTGACATTGTGGTGTAATTGCAGACTTTTAAAAGAATGTGCACCACATGACGTATCCAAGGATGAATTATCCAATGGCAGCCCATTCTTTTATCATCCTGTTGCCCAAGATACGCGTTTCATCACGTTGTTGCTAGGATACGGAACGACGTCTATTACAATCTTGACATTGTTGAAAAACAGTCTTCGGTTGACTGCGGAAGTCATACATTTATATAGACCGTTATAGAAATGTTAGTAAGATTATACAAATTCAGTCAAAATGACATTAGATAAAGTGTCACTCTTTTCAGAGTCATTCTTATGACTTCTGTTATGAAACATTGTCCATTTACATTATTCCTGCATGAAACGTTAAGTTTGCTTTACATGTAAACAGTCATTCAACTAAACTTTCTGATTGCCAAGCAAGCTTGTTCACCAAAATAAACGAATGTAAGTGATATGGAAATAAAAAGCTGTGGGGTGACAGCGTTATAAAGGGAAATGACATGAGTTTAGGTGTGGGGTAACAGCGTTATAAAGGGAAATGACATGAGTTTAGGTGTGGGGTAACAGCGTTATATAGGGAAATGACATGAGTTTAGGTGTGGGGTAACAGCGTTATATAGGGAAATGACATGAGTTTAGGTGTGGGGTAACAGCGTTATATAGGGAAATGACATGAGTTTAGGTGTGGGGTAACAGCGTTATGAAGGGAAATGACATGAGTTTAGGTGTGGGGTGACAGCGTTATAAAGGGAAATGACATGAGTTTAGGTGTGGGGTAACAGTGTTATAAAGGGAAATGACATGAGTTTAGGTGTGGGGTGACAGCGTTATAAAGGGAAATGACATGAGTTTAGGTGTGGGGTGACAGCGTTATAAAGGGAAATGACATGAGTTTAGGTGTGGGGTAACAGCGTTATATAGGGAAATGACATGAGTTTAGGTGTGGGGTAACAGCATTATAAGATCCAGATTCTGACACGGCCTTAATGTCCATTTAAGTGTCTTAGACATTGAAACATAAACGTGTGTTTGGAACAGTTTTTCTTGAGAAATGTGTCGGTGAAATCTTTAATCCTGTGGAATGGAGGGATGGATTTGTGAGGATAACCAGTGTTAACATATGTTCCTATTGCTCTGAGAAATATCCCAGCCCTGGGGAAGCTATGTTTCTCCACGTTTACCAGTTCTGTTTTTTTAGTGGTGGAATGGAGGCAAGGACAGCGAAGGTATGTGTCAGCATCTGGGCATAACTTAAAGGGCAATTCTGACACTTTTCAACCTCATATTCATTATCTCCAGCACCAAACCAGTGTTTACATTCAGTATCTGGAAACGGCACGTTTATATATGTTCTGCGTTTAAACAGATCAGAAGGAAAGTTCTACATGCTTCTCTGTGACATCACAGGGATTGTATTAGAAGTAAAAGTGATTTTCAAAACCTGTAAATAAAGAACTTGGTATTAAAGCTGGAGAAAATGAAAATGTAAATGTGGTGCCCTTTAATTATTGGGCCAAGGTGCACTCTCCCTTGAAGAGTTCATGTCCACCCAGTGACGGGAATGAATGAAGCATCAGTTATCATCAAGTGGGACTTCAGCAAACACCTCTGCCCACAGAGCCAGAGCTGGCTGTTAATTGATTACCCCTTCCTGTGTGTGTGTGTGTGTGTGTGTGTGTGTGTGTGTGTGTGTGTGTGTGTGTGTGTGTGTGTGTGTGTGTGTGTGTGTGTGTGTGTGTGTGTGTGTGTGTGTGTGTGTGTGTGTGTGTGTGTCTATACCTGCAGAAATGCACGTGTGTGTGGGGGCATTGGACAAGGGTTGGCTTGGTCGTGGAGGGGCGTTAAGCGTGGCCGTCTGCTCCCCTCCAGTTGGGCGTGGTTGACCACACACAGCTGTGGAGGCGAGGCCAGGTTGAATGAACAGTATCTGGCTGCCACTCCTCACTCCTCCCCTGACTCCCATTCCATTGTGTCAAGAAGCCTCCCTCCCTTTCCCTCTCCCTCTCCCTCCCTCTCTATCTCTCCCTCCTTTATATCTTCCCCCCCCTCTCTCTCTCTCTCTCTCTCTCTCACCTTCCCTCACTCTCTCCCCCCAGTGAGACTAGCTCTCCGCCAAGAGAGACCAGAACGCCGCCCAGAGAGACCAGATCTCCACCCAGAGAGACCAGATCTCCACCCAGAGAGACCAGATCTCCGCCCAGAGAGACCAGCTCTCCGCCCAGAGAGACCAGCTCTCCGCCCAGAGAGTCCAGCTCTCCGCCCAGAGAGTCCAGCTCTCCGCCCAGAGAGTCCAGAACTCCGCCCAGAGAGACCAGAACTCCGCCCAGAGAGACCAGATGTCCGCCCAGAGAGACCAGCTCTCCGCCTAGAGAGACCAGAACTCCGCTCAGAGAGTCCAGCTCTCCGCCGAGAGAGACCAGAACTCCGCCCAGAGAGACCAGAACTCCGCCCTGAGAGTCCAGCTCTCCACCGAGAAAGAGACCAGAACTCCGCCCAGAGAGTCCAGCTCTCCGCCGAGAGAGACCAGAAATCCGCCCAGAGAGTCCAGATCTCCACCCAGAGAGACCAGCTCTCCGCCGAGAGAGACCAGCTCTCCGCCGAGAGAGACCAGCTCTCCGCCCAGAGAGACCAGCTCTCCGCCCAGAGAGACCAGCTCTCCGCCCAGAGAGACCAGAACTACGCCCAGAGAGACCAGCTCTCCGCCCAGAGAGACCAGCTCTCCGCCCAGAGAGACCAGATCTCCGCCCAGAGAGACCAGATCTCCGCCCAGAGAGACCAGATCTCCGCCCAGAGAGACCAGAACGCCGCCCAGAGAGACCAGAACGCCGCCCAGAGAGACCAGAACGCCTCCCAGAGAGACCAGAACGCCTCCCAGAGAGACCAGAACGCCTCCCAGAGAGACCAGAACTACGCCCAGAGAGACCAGCTCTCCGCCCAGAGAGACCAGCTCTCCGCCCAGAGAGACCAGCTCTCCGCCCAGAGAGTCCAGCTCTCCGCCCAGAGAGTCCAGCTCTCCGCCCAGAGAGTCCAGAACTCCACCCAGAGAGACCAGAACTCCGCCCAGAGAGACCAGAACTCCGCCCAGAGAGACCAGATGTCCGCCCAGAGAGACCAGCTCTCCGCCGAGAGAGACCAGAACTCCGCTCAGAGAGTCCAGCTCTCCGCCGAGAGAGACCAGAACTCCGCCCAGAGAGACCAGAACTCCGCCCTGAGAGTCCAGCTCTCCACCGAGAAAGAGACCAGAACTCCGCCCAGAGAGTCCAGCTCTCCGCCGAGAGAGACCAGAAATCCGCCCAGAGAGTCCAGATCTCCACCCAGAGAGACCAGCTCTCCGCCGAGAGAGACCAGCTCTCCGCCGAGAGAGACCAGCTCTCCGCCCAGAGAGACCAGCTCTCCGCCCAGAGAGACCAGCTCTCCGCCCAGAGAGACCAGAACTACGCCCAGAGAGACCAGAACTACGCCCAGAGAGACCAGAACTAAGCCCCGAGAGACCAGAACTAACAAATGCTAAATGATAAATGCTACCACAAACTATGCGATGACAAGTATACACTGTAGGCTGGGATCAGAGGTTTTAAAGACAGCTGGACAGCTGACAGCACCGGGTCGTTGGTCGTGGCCGCAGCGAGATGGGCCCTGGGTGGAGGCGATGGAGATGTCTGCGGCCAATAGAGAAATGACCTCTTTTCCTGACAAAGGGGATGCCATGGTTCTGGGCATTACAGAGATGAGCCGAGCCCATTTGAAGCCAGTTGGAAATGGGCCTACTTGCCTAATGGAAATTCTCTCACTTTAAATGCTAGTCGTGGATCAATCACCTGGATGGCATGGGAGTGGGTGTAGTTCGATGACTGGACCAAAGGACGTATCCTCTCCCTCAGGGGAGGTTTCAGCGTCTGACGTGACTTAAACAACATCGAAAGCATTGGTTGTCATTTGAAAACTGTTGCTGGAAAAACAGTAAGTGAGAGAACATGGGTAAGTTGACATATTTATTCCTTTTGGTTGAGAGAAAGAAAGGTGATAATTGTAAGAATGAGTCCATAGGATGAACAGCAAGCGAGAGGGATGAGCATAATTGTGCCGTTCTTATAGGCTGTAAGGTGAATAGGTGAATGACATGTCACACATGGCTTAACCTCTTGCTCCTACCTGGCATGCAGGCGTCCCATCGAGAGCTCTGGAAATGCAAATGCGCTACGCTAAATGCTAATAGTATTAGTTAAAACTCAAACGTTCATTAAAATACACATGCAGGGTATTGAATTAAAGCTACACTCGTTGTGAATCCAGCCATCAAGTCAGATTTTTTTAAATGCTTTTCGGCGAAAGCATGAGAAGCTATTATCTGATAGCATGCAACACCCCAAAAGACCCGCAGGGGACATAAACAAAATAATTAGCATAGTCGGCGCTACACAAACCGCACAAATAAAATATAAAACATTCATTACCTTTGACCATCTTCTTTGTTGGCACTCCTAGATGTCCCATAATCACTGTTGGGTATTTTTTTCGATTAAATCGGTCCATATATAGCCTAGATATCGATATATGAAGACTGTGTGATAAACAGAAAAAAATAGCGTTTCATAACGTAACGTCATTTTTTAAAATTCAAAAAGTCGACGATAAACTTTCACAAAACAATTCGAAATACTTTTGTAATGCAACTTTAGGTATTAGTACACGTTAATAAGCGATACAATTCATCAGGAGGCGATGTCAATTCTATAGGTGTCTGTCTCGAAAAAATGTCTTGGAGAGAGCTCGACCAAAACATCCGGTCGGAGACCGGAGGGAATCGATTCCCTTGATTCGGTTAGACCAAGAATCAAAGCTGAATCAAATGACAAGACTCTAGACAACGTGTGGAAGCTGTAGGCACTGCAACCTCGGCCTCATTTAATTCGGTTCACTTTGAACAATTCCTTGAAGTCGCGGATGGATATTTATTTCCATTTTCAGTGATCAGATTTTCCTGCACTTTTCGATGAAACGCACGTTCTGTTATAGTCACAGCCGTGATTTAACCAGTTTCATAAACGTCTGAGTGTTTTCTATCCACACATACTAATCATATGCATATACTATATTCCTGGCCTGAGTAGCAGGGCGCTGAAATGTTGCGCAATTTTTAACAGAATGTTCGAAAAAGTAGAGGGTCGACTTAACAGGTTAAAGGAAAGAGGATAAAGAAGCTGCTGATGATGTAGAATAGGAAACAGAAGTGAATTATGTGCTGCTAACTGGACGAAGTGAAACAACCATTCAGACCAGCCTTCCTGGTTGAACTTTCGTAAACTCCATTTGTGATCGCCTCTCCTATCAGTGGTTTGGCCTCAAATAGCATCCCTCATGGCTGTGATTTGTCTGTATCGGTCTGGGCTGTGGATGGGAAGGGAATTTCATAGCGGTCTTCTTCAAAGGCATCTTCCAGACAGACATCAAGGCTCTTGGGACCTGGATGCTGGATTCCATCTTGACTATATGTAGCCGATGTGAAATGGCTAGCTAGTTAGCGGTGATGCTAGCTAATAGCGTTTCAATCGGTGACGTCACTCGATCTGAGACCTTGAAGTAGTGGTTCCCATTGCTGTTGCAAGGGCCGTGGCTTTTGTGGAGAGATGGGTAACGATGCTTCGTGGGTGTCAGTTGTTGATGTGTACAGAAGGTCCCTGGTTCGAGCCCGGGTAGGTGCGAGGGGACGGACTAAAGTTATACGGTTACACTCTAAGGTCTGGCAAGGGGTGGTGGTGGGTTTGGACTGTGCCAAGGTCTTTCTTGAAGTGCAGACAATCAACAGCTGTACATTCAAAATAAGTGTGTAGGTTTACAGTATCCCTGAGTGTTTTTTTGACTGCAACTCTGTCGCCGTGGTTACTGCTTACTGTTGATGGAAGAAGTATTTTAAATCTGTTGAGCTGGCATATACTACATTTCCAATGGAGATATTCTCTTAAAAAGCTAAATGTTTTGATGACTCTTTTCTCAATACTTTGTTTGGTTATAGCCATATTAGAAGTCAACAGAAGTCTATAAATTGTAGACAGGTTTCACAATCAAACCAAAGCCACATCAACACTGACCTCAACTCGTTTGGAAAATGTGATATGACATTTTTGTGATGAATATTCACATCTACAAGTGATAACGGACTTTTTTTTTAATACAAAAAATATATGCCTCTGTGCCTGTTGCATATTTTCTCATTTCAAGGCCAGATAAGAACCCTTTAAAAACAGGAGAAAGGTAGGAGAGAGAGCTCACTCCTTAATATAGAGGAAGGGAAGTTGGTGCGCGTTAATTTGAATCTGGAGTAGCGCTATATGAGGGGAGAGTCCACGAGGAGCGACTGTGAGGCGTCAGATTTCAGTGTTTTGGTCCTGGAGGACTGAAGGAGTCTTTGTTTCAGTTGGAACTGCGGGCAGTCCAAGGAAACCGAGAGTGAGTCAGGGGAGATCGAGACATTTTAAGTGAGTGAGTGAGTGACTAAGTGAGTGAAGGATATAGCGGGGCTCCAACTCTTACCACTATCACATTGGAACAAGAAGACTTTTGTGTGGACTTACCAAGACTGAAAATGACTTCCCGGTAAATTCACGCATATTTTACGCGTGTTGAAAGTGTTTTAACAAACCAACATTTTTTTACTCAGCTAAATTCTTAACTTTTCCCCCTTTATCATCAGCATCTCCCTGTGGTCCGTTGGAATACACCTCACACTGTGGTACTGCCAACTGTCGACTCCATATCGCCTTCTGGACGGTATGTCACGCTCATCATATTTTGCTCTGTTCTCTCTCTCATTTGGCTCAAGTGGTTTGCTATTGTGCAACTGCGAGAAAGTATAGCTTAGTAAATATGCATCCATTCATTCATGCATGTTTTGCCTAATAGCTTGATGAAGTCACATAGTCAGTGCATGTTTAGTGAAACGATTTTGTGTTCGTGCATATCGTATTCTAAAATTCCTTGATGCAACAATGCCTTTGCATAAAGTTACACTTTTTGGGGGAAATTGGATCCTGTGACATTATTATAGCGTTATGAAACTGAGCGATGGGTCCATATATAAACGCTTTCTTTGTGGGTCTAGTTTTTGGATTTAAGAATGGTTTTTAATATGATTACTTTTTAAGTCATACAGACTGATGCATGAAACTGCTGAGTTGGATGAACCTTGTGTGTGTAAATACGCAGCACATGTCTTTGACACCATCAGCAGCCAAGCGTAAAACCAAACAATTTCATTATTATTTGCGTAACGTGTAATTCTGGTAAAGCTTTATATCATATCTGGACAGTGCGACACTTAACAAAAATGCGCAGCCAGAACATGTCCATAGTGTGGAACAAATTGGAGAGCTTAAACTGATGCGCTTGCTGTGCGCTCTGTGTCCACCGAGACATTTCAATGACCTGTCGCCGACGGCTCCGTGATTAATGGTTCTGCTACAGAGCAAAAGTAATACATGATGTGAGCGAACCAGGCTAATGCATTGGCCTCTGAAAGCAATTGACACAGACAGACTAGTGTTGCAGTGTAATCATGGTCGCAGACGGGTCATCATCAGATGGCGAAGTGTTTTTGTGATGGAGCGCATAGGCTACCTGTTGCATCAGTAGCTAACCAATTGAGTTAAATCATTAGAGGGAGCGCTCTATCACTATACATTTACGCATATAACCATCCAGTGCATGCATGCATCTGTCTAATGACAGGTCCCTGACTTGGCATAAACTTCAAGTCAAGGTCAATGCATGGGTTGATATGAGGCTTTTTCATTTAATTTTAATGTTATATATAGGGCTCGTCATGATAAAGGACTGACAGATAATTACTGTCGCTCACAGAATTAGAAACGCACACAGAATGCCGTTTTGACATGCTCTGGAGATCATATTCGCTGAGTGGACAAAACATTATGAACATCTGCTCTTTCCATGACAGAGACTGACCAGGTGAATCCAGGTGAAAGCTATGATCCCTTATTGATGTTACATGTAGATGAAGAGGTGGAGACAGGTTAAAGAATCGTTTTTCAGAGGAGACATGGATTGTATACACTACCATTCAAAAGTTTGGGGTCACTTATACATTTTCTTGTTTTTGAATGAAAATGATTTTTTTTTACCATTAAAATAACATCAAATTGATCAGAAATATAGAAATCAGAATATCTACATAGGTGTACAGAGGCCCATTATCGCCACGTTGTGTTAGCTAATCCAAGTTTCTCATTTTAGAAGGCTAATTGGATCATTAGAAAACCCTTTTGCAATTATGTTAGTACAGCTGAAAACTGTTGGTCTGATTAAAGAAGCAATTAAACTGTCGTTCTTTAGACTAGTTGAGTATCTGTAGAATCAGCATTTGTGGGTTTGATTGTAGGCTCAAAATGGCCAGAAACAAAATACTTTCCTCTGAAACTCGTCAGTCTATTCTTGTTCTGAGAAATTACGGCTATTCCATGAGAGAAATTGCTAAGGAACTGAAGATCTCTTACAAAGCTGTGTACTACTCCCTTCACAGAACAGTGCAAACTGGCTCTAACCAGAATAGAAAGAGGAGTGTGAGGCCCCAGTGCACAACTGAGAAAGAGGACAAGTACATCAGAGTGTCTAGTTTGAGAAACAGATGCCTCACAAGTCCTCAACTGGCAGCTTCATTAAATAGTACTTGCAAAACACCAGTCTCAACGTCAACAGTGAAGAGTCGACTCTGAGATGCTGGCCTTCTAGGCAGAGTTGGAAAGAAAAAGACATATCTCAGACTGGCCAATGAAAAGAAAAGATTAAGATGGGCAAACGAACACAGACACTGGACAGAGGAACTCTGCCTAGAAGGCCAGCATCCCGGAGTCGACCCTTCACCGTTGACGTTGAAACGGATATTTTGTGGGTACTATTTAATAAAGCACCTTTTAAGCTGTTTTCGCCTGACATTTGACAGTTTCCTCGACTGTATTTGTTATGGATCACGGCGCAGGGGATGTCAGCTGTTCGGTTTGTGGCCGTGCCATTACTCATAAGCTGTTCGAAGATTATTAATCTTTTTCAGATCAAAAACTGTCCCGCTGCTTCTGCCAGACAAGACCGTAAAGGATATTATATATATATATATATATATATATTAATAATAATAATAATATATATATAATATTTCCAGGCACATGTACGCAGTAAATACTGGAACAAACAAAGCTGTTGCCTAGAAAAGGTCCCATCTTTGTGTATTTGTTGAAATGGAGCTGGTACTCCCCATTCTGGAGTTCTGTGGTGTAGCCTACGCACCACCTATACTTTTTAAACCATCTCTTGTTCCCTGAACTATGGCTGTGTTTACACAGGCAGCCCGAATCTGATCTTTTTTCCCTCCCTAATTGGTCTTTTGACCAATCAGATCAGCTCTGAAAAAGATCTGATATGAAAGGATCTTGATGTGATTGGTCAAAGGAACAATTATTTGAAAAAAAATATCAAAAGTGGGCTGCCTGTCTAAACGCAGCTGTTGTAGGCTCCATGTGTAGTGATAAGGACTAGCCCTAATGGTTTTCTTATCAGCCTAGTCATAGACAAATACCTGGTTAAGTGTGTGTCATCGTAATGAGCCCTTACACATACCAGGAGTATGAGGTACTGGCATAGCTAGTTAATCAATCAATCAATGAAAATGTATTTATTAAAGCCCTCTTTACATCAGCCGATGTCACAAAGTGTTGTACAGACACCCGGCCTAAAACCCCAAAAAGAAAGCAATGCAGCTAAGAAGTTAGGTTGTTTTTCTTGTGGAGACATCGTAAAAATGAGTTTATGGGAATTCACTCATGGTGATTTGTCTCTCTTAATGCTTGTAAATGTGAATTTGAACAGCCAGCAGGCACAATGCGCCATTCCGGCCTCAGTGCCACCCCAAGTCTAAATGTATGATTAAGCATTTCCGGGGCGGCAGGGTAGCCTAGTGGTTAGAGTGTAGAGCTGGCAGGTAGCCTAGTGGTTAGAGTGTAGAGGTGGCAGGTAGCCTAGTGGTTAGAGTGTAGAGGTGGCAGGGTAGCCTAGTGGTTAGAGTGTAGAGCTGGCAGGGTAGCCTAGTGGTTAGAGTGTAGAGCTGGCAGGTAGCCTAGTGGTTAGAGTGTAGAGGCGGCAGGTAGCCTAGTGGTTAGAGTGTAGAGGTGGCAGGGTAGCCTAGTGGTTAGAGTGTAGAGCTGGCAGGGTAGCCTAGTGGTTAGAGTGTAGAGCTGGCAGGTAGCCTAGTGGTTAGAGTGTAGAGGTGGCAGGTAGCCTAGTGGTTAGAGTGTAGAGGTGGCAGGTAGCCTAGTGGTTAGAGTGTAGAGGCGGCAGGTAGCCTAGTGGTTAGAGTGTAGAGGTGGCAGGTAGCCTAGTGGTTAGAGTGTAGAGCTGGCAGGTAGTCTAGTGGTTAGAGTGTAGAGCTGGCAGGGTAGCCTAGTGGTTAGAGTGTAGAGGTGGCAGGTAGCCTAGTGGTTAGAGTGTAGAGGTGGCAGGTAGCCTAGTGGTTAGAGTGTAGAGGTGGCAGGGTAGCCTAGTAGTTAGAGTGTAGAGCTGGCAGGTAGCCTAGTGGTTAGAGTGTAGAGCTGGCAGGGTAGCCTAGTGGTTAGAGTGTAGAGGTGGCAGGTAGCCTAGTGGTTAGAGTGTAGAGGTGGCAGGTAGCCTAGTGGTTAGAGTGTAGAGGTGGCAGGTAGTCTAGTGGTTAGAGTGTAGAGGTGGCAGGTAGCCTAGTGGTTAGAGTGTAGAGGTGGCAGGGTAGCCTAGTAGTTAGAGTGTAGAGCTGGCAGGTAGCCTAGTGGTTACAGTGTAGAGCTGGCAGGGTAGCCTAGTGGTTAGAGTGTAGAGGTGGCAGGTAGCCTAGTGGTTAGAGTGTAGAGGTGGCAGGTAGTCTAGTGGTTAGAGTGTAGAGGTGGCAGGTAGCCTAGTGGTTAGAGTGTAGAGCTGGCAGGTAGCCTAGTGGTTAGAGTGTAGAGCTGGCAGGGTAGCCTAGTGGTTAGAGTGTAAAGGTGGCAGGTAGCCTAGTGGTTAGAGCGTTGGACTAGTAACCAGAAGGTTGCAAGTTCAAACCCCCGAGCTGACAAGGTACAAATCTGTCGTTCTGCCCCTGAACAGGCAGTTAACCCACTGTTCCTAGGCCGTAATTGAAAATAAGAATTTGTTCTTAACTGACTTGCCTGGTTAAATAAAGAAAAAATAAAGAAAAAATTCAGATTAAGGTTGAAGAGTGATGCCTCTTAAACCTAAATGTGTTGATGTACTAATGATCTGTTAAATCTGATCTGTTACAGTTAAATCCTTCAATAGTCTAATTTAGAGCCTTAAAAAAAGGCACCATTTGAAGGGATTATGTCGTACGTCTTTATACAATGGGGCCGGGACCTTAACATTTTAGATGCTTAGGTCGTAAGGTGCGTGTGAAGGCGGCCTACTCATGTTAATGGGAAGTTGGGTGGAATTTGGCAATCTGCTTAGTGTTTTGGCGCCTTCCATCTGGTTCACACATGCAAAAGACTCTCTTAAAGATGTTTATGGGACTATTTTAATAAACACGAAGACAAAGGACATTGTTCAAAAGAGGAGCACGATAATTCATCTCCAAACAGTGCTGACATAACTATTTTCCTGTAACCTAGTCTGTACTTTATGTAGTAGCCTATATATCTCTTCTCAGAGAGAACCCTTGGAGGCAGGAAAAGTAATCCCATGTGTTTCACTAGTGACTATGATGATGATGATGACTATAAGATGACGCAGCTGGTTTTCAGTCGCGTCTCCTGGGGCCTAACAGCACCTTACTATACCATAGATTTACTTCCGGCGCCCACAGAGAGGGCCGCCTCACTTCTAGATTTGTTCATTATTCTGTACTAACATGCTTATTCCGTGTGAGGACCACCAACTGTATTCTCCTCAGGAGTGGAGCTGAGGGCTGTTGCTGTTTATATTAATAGGAACTATATGCTTTCAAAGAGATGCTGTCCTGAAATGAATGTAAACGTCTGCACAGTGTCTCATGATGCTGCACATATATTCCACACAGATAAGATCACTCAGAAGCAAGCCGTGTGTGTGTGTGTGTGTGTGTGTGTGTGTGTGTGTGTGTGTGTGTGTGTGTGTGTGTGTGTGTGTGTGTGTGTGTGTGTGTGTGTGTGTGTGTGTGTGTGTGTGTGTGTGTGTGTGTGTGTGTGTGTGTGTGTGTACCTGCAGAGGTCCACGTGTGTGTGTGTACCTGCAGAGGTCCACGTGTGTGTGTGAGTGAGCGAGCGAGCGCACCTGTTTACTCTTAATTCTGGACCGGTCTTTGAACCAGAGAGAGGGGGAGTGGATGGTTCGTTTGTCCACCCATGGCTGCTCCCAGGTCAGGACAACAGGCAGAGAGGGATAGAGGCCTGTCTATACCTGCAGAAGTCCACGTGTGTGTGGGGGCATTGGACAAGGGTTGGCTTGGTCGTGGAGGGGCGTTAAGCGTGGCCGTCTGCTCCCAGGTCGGGACAACAGGCAGAGAGAGAGAGAGGCCTCCTACCAGGCTGCTAAGTTTAGCTGTAATGAAGGATGAGTTGCAGCTCTGTCCTGGCTGTGGGGAAGTAGTAGACCCAGAAATCAGACAGCATCACCCCTCACAGCGGCATGGCCAATACTGAATGTCAACAGACTCAACACCTCAGTTTGCATTCTATGATGATGTGACCGGTGACACTATACTTCTTGACGGTTGAATATCTTCTCTCGACTGCTGAAATGCAACACATTTTGGGACTCTATCAACAGTGGACCAATGAAACAAATACCAAAATATTGTTTTTTGAGTGGACTTTCCCTTTAAGTGGTCCAAAAATTAGCTGAGTTCATACAGATGAGCTTTCTTTTTGGGGTGAACTATCCCCTTTAAGTAAAGCAAGCCATCGTCCATTGCTGATGAGACTGTGGTGATTTGCATCACACCCATATTCCTGTCAAGAGTTTGAGTGAAAAGCAGAGAACCGATGTTTGTACCTGATGTCCTGTACTTAGATATGTAATTAAAATGATTTAGCGCTTCCTTTCAGTAAAAGAGACATACAAGTGGGGCCCAGGCCACACGGTAAACATTTCTTTATGTTATGTGTAAATCTTTGCTCCCTCTTGTCTCTTCCTGATTGAATAACAGACTTTGGATGCCACTGCTGTATTTGACTTAAAATGCTAAACAATTTCTGCATTCCAAACTCTCCAAAACTCTGGACAATATTAAGCAGAGGAAGATGAAGATGGATATTCATCAAACTCGGCAGCTCAGTTTAGTCTCCTCTCCTCTCCTCTCCTCTCCTCTCCTCTCCTCTCCTCTCCTCTCCTCTCCTCTCTCTCCTCTCCTCTCTCTCCTCTCCTCTCCTCTCCTCTCCTCTCCCTCCTCTCCTCTCCTCTCCTCTCCTCTCCTCTCTCCTCTCCTCTCCTCTCCTCTCCTCTCCTCTCTCCTCTCCTCTCCTCTCCTCTCCTCTCCTCTCCTCTCCTCTCCTCTCCCCAAACGGACAGTGTGTGTGTGTGAACATGTGTGGGAGAAATGGCCAGGCAGGCAGGGGAAGGGGAGGAGAGGTTGGGACCTTTATGTAAGTTATTGTAAGAGTACTGTTGCTATCAAGCCACACGTCACCAAACCTTTTTCCTACCCAGGGCTCTGGGTCTTGTTGTTCCTGAATGCTCTTTTATGTTTAGATAAGAATTGTATACCTGTCTTGTATACCTGTACACCATTCTTGTGTGTGTGTTTCATAAAAAATATTTGAAAAAGAACAAACCTTTTTCCCTGTCAGTGCGTTTTCGTGACAAATTAGACAAAATCATTGCACATTACATTGCAAAATGTCAGAATTGCCACAGGAATCACCCCCCCCACACACACACACATACAAATATCACAAAAAACCCTGTGAAATCCTGGAGGGACTGCAATTTAATGTAGTGACTGGTGTTGATGTCAAATTCCTGCTCTCTTTACATTCATCTCTCATTAATTCTCCTATCGTTGCATTAATCGGTCTGTTGAAATCACAGCTTTGTTCATCAAAGTGCCTAGTGCCCCCCCAAAAATTCTCAATTTAAAAATTCCCACTCCCCCTTTTATTTTTATCAGGCCTGCGTTTATTTCTCTAACCTTCACCAGGAAGGAACCTTGGGTTTGAGCCTTCCACAGAGCTGAATGTTGCCTTAAAACGATTAAAGAAAATGTTCCCACATTAGGTCACATTCCAAAGGTTTTAGTAGTGCCTCAAATCCATGAATTAATAGGTGATGAAATGTTTATGTTTTTCAGACAGAGGCCTGATGTGAGATTTATCTCGATTGGTGGTGGTGCTTGTGCTTCCTATCACTCAGTTCTGTAGCAAGCTACGGTGACAATAATGCCCGTCATGGACATTTCCCAGTTGTTTTGAATGTTCAAAATCATAGTGGTAAGAACACTTTTAAAGCCTCAAAGGATAAGATGATCCAACTTTAAAAATGAGTACTTTTCTGTACACACAATTAATCATAACTTGATTACAAATTACGTCATAAAGGAAAACGTCCCTGGCGGGCGGAACAGATATGACAGCTTGTTACACAAAGGAAAAGGGGCTGGGTTTGAGTGAAAGAGCGGGAAGACTGATGAACATAGGGAAAAAGGTGTGCTATCATAAATACAGTATCTTATGCATTCTAAATTTCCAACCCTTTTTGAAAAGGAAAATGCAATAAATATTTACTCTGAGCTGCGCTTCAGTATGTAGTAACATCGTTGTGTGGTAGACTGGATACTCTGTCTGTTCCTTTCTAACCTGCGTTTGCAGCTGCGGTTGCTATCTCAACGGGTAGGAGATATCACTTCTGTAGTGAATAAGAGTTCAAAGTTCATACCATTCGCAACCAAAGCGCACACTGATGTTGGCTTCGTGCTGTAGTTATTATCTGAACCATTGTGACATAGGAAAAAGAACAGATTTGAATCTGAAATGCAAATAAATAGGATTTGAGTCACTTCAGACGTTGTGAACACTGCTTGGTTACAGCAGGGACATTAAATCCCCTCCTGGATCAAGATTCCTGTTGCCTAAATTGTTTTATGCGTCGTTGTCACCTTGTGTGCTCTTCCAGAAGTGATATGACGGTATGAACATCTGGATACCGCTCAAACCTTACCAGAGAGAGAGAGAGAGAGCGAGAAAGAGAGTCTTCTCATCTGAGCCCTGAGAAGCCAGCGTCCCGTCTGGCTGTTGATAGAAGTCGGTACTGCTGCGTGTCCTGTGTTTGTTCTCTCTCTCTTACCAGATGTGATGAGACTAGAGAGAGGGCTTCCCCTAATGACAGAGCAGCCGTCTGCAGCCGGCAGATTTATCCAGTTGCTTTGGGACTCCAGTGGGTTTTTTTTTCTGTCTGATAAAAAATGTCAGCTTGTCTTTTTGAAGTGGGTGGCGCATCCTTCAAACGCTGCTTGCTGTTTTAGAAGCTTTCATCAACTTTAAACGTTTCTTTTGGTTGAAGATAATGTATCAGCACTCTGCGTAAGCACAGGCAGTCGACGTGTAAGGTCATTTGAGGTCACTCGGTTAGGGGGATTCCCTGTGATCACTGTTGTTCTAGCCTTGACCTCTCAGCATGGCTAATGAACATCCTTGAGAGAGAGAGAGAGACCCTTATTTTTCAAAACAGATTATTGGAGTACCAAAAAAATCTGATGCCGATTTTTATATATTTTTTAATGATTACAATAATACAGAATGGACACTTTTATTTTTAACTTAATATAATACATAAATAAAATCTATTTAGTCTGAAATAAATAATGAAACATGTTCAATTTGGTTTAGTTTTAGGTCGTAGTTATTATAGGACTATTTCTCTCAACCATTTGTATTTCATATGCCTTTGACTATTGGATGTTCTAATAGGTACTTTAGCATTGCCAGCCTAATCTCGGAAGTTGATAGGCTTGAAGTCATAAACAGCTCAATGCTTGAAGCACAGGGAAGAGCTGCTGGCAAACGCAGGAAAGTGCTCTTTGATTGAATGCTTACGAGCCTGCTGCTGCCTACCACCACTCAGACTGCTCTATCAAATATCAAATTATAGACTTAATTACAATATAATAAACACACAGCAATACGAGCCTTAGGTCATTAATATGGTAAAATCCGGAAAATATCATTGCGAAAACTAAACGTTTCAGTGAAATACGGAACCGTTCTGTATTTTGTCTAACGGGTGGCATCCCTAAGTCTAAATATTGCTGTTACATTGCACAACCTTCAATGTTATGTCATAATTCTGTACAATTCTGGCAAATTAATTACAGTCTTTGTTAGGAAGAAATGGTCTTCACACAGTTCGCAACGAGCCAGGCGGCCCAAACTGCTGCATATACCCTGACTCTGTTGCACAGAACACAAGAGAAGTGACACAATTTCCCTAGTTAACATTGCCTGCTAAACTATTTATTTTAACTAAATATGCAGGTTTAATTTTTTTAACTTGTGTATTGATTTTAAGAAAGGCATTGATGTTTATGGTTAGGTACATTGGTGTTTATGGTTAGGTACCCATTGGTGTTTATGGTTGGGTACACATTGGTGTTTATGGTTAGGTACACATTGGTGTTTATGGTTAGGTACACATGGGTGTTTATGGTTAGGTACACATTGGTGTTTATGGTTGGGTACACATGGGTGTTTATGGTTAGGTACACATTGGTGTTTATGGTTGGGTACACATTGGTGTTTATGGTTAGGTACACATTGGTGTTTATGGTTAGGTACCCATTGGTGTTTATGGTTGGGTACACATTGGTGTTTATGGTTAGGTACACATTGGTGTTTATGGTTGGGTACACATTGGTGTTTATGGTTAGGTACCCATTGGTGTTTATGGTTAGGTACACATTGGTGTTTATGGTTGGGTACACATGGGTGTTTATGGTTAGGTACACATTGGTGTTTATGGTTGGGTACACATTGGTGTTTATGGTTGGGTACACATGGGTGTTTATGGTTAGGTACACATTGGTGTTTATGGTTGGGTACACATGGGTGTTTATGGTTAGGTACACATTGGTGTTTATGGTTAGGTACACATTGGTGTTTATGGTTAGGTACATTGGTGTTTATGGTTAGGTACACATTGGTGTTTATGGTTAGGTACACATTGGTGTTTATGGTTGGGTACACATTGGTGTTTATGGTTAGGTACCCATTGGTGTTTATGGTTGGGTACACATTGGTGTTTATGGTTAGGTACACATTGGTGTTTATGGTTAGGTACATTGGTGTTTATGGTTAGGTACACATTGGTGTTTATGGTTGGGTACACATTGGTGTTTATGGTTAGGTACCCATTGGTGTTTATGGTTAGGTACACATTGGTGTTTATGGTTGGGTACACATGGGTGTTTATGGTTAGGTACACATTGGTGTTTATGGTTGGGTACACATTGGTGTTTATGGTTGGGTACACATGGGTGTTTATGGTTAGGTACACATTGGTGTTTATGGTTGGGTACACATGGGTGTTTATGGTTAGGTACACATTGGTGTTTATGGTTAGGTACACATTGGTGTTTATGGTTAGGTACATTGGTGTTTATGGTTAGGTACACATTGGTGTTTATGGTTAGGTTCTTTGGTGTTTATGGTTAGGTACATTGGTGTTTATGGTTAGGTTCATTGGTGTTTATGGTTAGGTTCATTGGTGTTTATGGTTAGGTACATTGGTGTTTATGGTTAGTTACACATTGGTGTTTATGGTTAGGTACATTGGTGTTTATGGTTAGGTTCATTGGTGTTTATGGTTAGGCACATTGGTGTTTATGGTTAGGTACATTGGTGTTTAGGGTTAGGTACATTGGTGTTTATGGTTAGGTTCATTGGTGTTTATGGTTAGGTACATTGGTGTTTATGGTTAGGTACATTGGTGCAACGACAGTGCTTTTTTCGCGATTGACCTTGTTAAATCCTCACCCATTTGGTGAAGTCAGCTGTGATTCGATAAATTAACATTGATTATATGCAACGCAGGACAAGCTAGATAAACTAGTAATATCATCAACCATGTGTAGTTAACTAGTCATTATGTTAAGATTGATTGTTTTTTATAAAATAATAATAATAATATAATAATATATGCCATTTAGCTGACGCTTTTATCCAAAGCGACTTACAGTCATGTGTGCATACATTCTACGTATGGGTGGTCCCGGGAATCGAACCCACTACCCTGGCGTTACAAGCGCCATGCTCTACCAACTGAGCCACAGAAGGACCAAATAAGTTTAATGCTAGCTAGCAATTTACCTTGGCTCTTTTCTGCACTCGCATAACAGGTGATCTGCCTGCTACACAGTCTCCTTGTGGAGTGCATTGTAATCAGCCATAATCGGCATCCAAAAATGCACATTACCGATTGTTATGAAAAGTTGAACTAGGCCCTAATTAATCGGCCATCGGTCGACCTCTAGAAGAGAGAGGTGAAGGCAGAGAGAGAGAGGGGGTAAGAGAAGAGAGATGAAGACAGAGAGAGAGAGGGGGGGTAAGAGAAGAGAGATGAAGACAGAGAGAGGGGGTTAGAGGAAGAGAGAGATGAAGACAGAAAGAAGAGAGAGAAAGAGTGGGGGTAAGATGAAGACAGAGAAAGAGAGGGGGTTAGAGGAAGAGAGAGATGAAGACAGAGAGAGAAATAGGGGGTAAGAGGAAGAGAAAGAGAGAGAAAGAGAGGGGGTAAGAGGAAGAGAGATGAAGACAGAAAGAGAGGGGGTAAGAGGAAGAGAGAGATGAAGACCGAGAGAGAGGAAGAGAGAGAGAAAGAGAGGTGGTAAGAGGAAGAGAGATATGAAGACAGAGAGAGAGAGAAAGAGAGGGGGTAAGAGGAAGAGAGAGATGAAGTCAGAGAGAGAGAGAAAGAGAGGGGTTAAGAGGAAGAGAGAGATGAAGACAGAGAGAGAAAGAGAGGGGGTAAGAGGAAGAGAGAGATGAAGACAGAGAGATAAAGAGGGGGTAAGAGGAAGAGTGAGAGAAAGAGAGGGGGTAAGAGGAAGAGAGAGATGGAGAGAGAGAGGGGGTAAGAGGAAAAGAGATGAAGACAGAGAGAGAAAGAGAGGGGGTAAGAGGAAGATGGGGAGAGAGGGAGAGAAAGAGAGGGGGTAAGAGGAAGAGAGAGATGAAGACCGAGAGAGAGGAAGAGAGAGATGAAGACAGAGAGAGAGAAAGAGAGGGGGTAAGAGGAAGAGAGATATGAAGACAGAGAGAAAGAGAGGGGGTAAGAGGAAGAGAGAGATGAAGACAGAGAGAGAGAGACTATTCTGATGAGTTTCCAGGAACACCAGACTAGGGTTAGGGGTTAGGGTTAGGGTTGGGGTTGTACTGGGCTGTACGTGATGTACTGGGCTGTACGCACTACCCTCTGTAGCGCCTTGCAGTCGAATGCCAAGTAGTTGCCATACCAAGCGGTGATGCAACCGGTCAAGATGCTCTCAATGGTACAGCTGTATAACTTAACACTGCCCCTCCCCGAACAGTAATTATTCTGATTGTGTTGTATGTATTACATGTCCTGAGAGAGGTGGAGCTGTCTGTTATGCTCTGTAATGATGGGCTGCCCACAGTCATTCTATTGTAATGGGTCTGACATATTGCTATGGGGATATTATTATGTCCCATGGGACTCTTCCAAAAACACATCCATGATAAATATTGACCCACATGACTTTGACTGTGTTGATCTGGTTTAAATGCAGATGTAATTGTCACGGTTATTGTATCATTCAATATGACTTTTATTTATGTTTTCTTCCATTTAAAAAAATAAAATGTTGTCTCACCTCTACGACACCCTCAACGGGCTCGAGAAGCAAAGGTCGAGTCATGTGTCCTCCGAAACATGACCTGCCAAACTGAACTTCTTCTAGCACCTGCCTGCTTATCCCCGGAAGCCGTACCAATGTGTCAGACCGTTCAACTGATGACCGAGGTCAGCCTCCCCGGTCAAACCCTCCCCGGTCAAACCCTCCCCTAACACGGACGACGTTTGGACAATTGTACGCCACCCTATGGGACTCCCGATCACGGCCCGTTTGTGATACAGCCTGGGATCGAACCCAGGTCTGTAGTGGACTTCCAGCACTGCGATGCAGTGCCTTAGACCGCTGTGCCACTCGGGAGGCAGTTACGCTACTTTTAAATATGTACCTGCATCTCCCTCACTTAGCTTTGTGTCTTGAGTTAACCATCTGTTATCTTGACTCAACTATGTTTTCTCCCACATCTCTTCTTCTAAACCAATCAGCCGTTTTACTTTGAATGGCAACGAAGCGTATGTTTTTCGGAGTAAGATGTTGTGATGGAGGTTACACGCTTCACTGCCCACTGTCCATCTCCCCTCCTTAGTCAAGATGCTAATGACACGTAAGTGTGAGGCTACAGATGAGAATCTGAAGCCAAAGTCCACAAGCAAATACTAGAGTGTTTTCTGTGCTTGGTGGTAAAGTTGTTTGGATATAAAGTGTGTTGTGTTCCTATAGATACTGGCATACTGTAACAGCTGAGTCAAAACTGGCATCCCTGCGAAGTCCAGGGGATTCTGTACGCTGTGGATTTAATGGGAAACACAATGCCAGGAGGAGCATACCTGGCAACACGTGATATAAAAGGCTCTGAAAAACCCTGAGAATGAAATATAAACTTCACTTCAATTCCCTCTCCACTCACCGTTCTTGAGATATCATTGGCTGTGAAATCGCTGTGAAATCGCTCCATTGTGGGTGTATTTAAGCATAACTTTGCCCTCAAGGTAGGAGTTAGTTTTGGGCACAGAGCGAGTGTGTTGACACAGTATAATGTATGGAGAGTATTATGTTGAACTCTTGGCTAAGGGAAGGTGGGTGCTTTTCAGCCAATGTGTTGTGAATGAACACAATACCTATGGGTTGTGAATGAACACAATACCTATGGGTTGTGAATGAACACAATACCTATGGGTTGTGAATGAACACAATACCTATGGGTTTTGAATGAACACAATACCTATGGGTTTTGAATGAACACAATACCTATGGGATTTGAATGAACACAATACCTATGGGTTGTGAATGAACACAATACCTATGGGTTGTGAATGAACACAATACCTATGGGTTGTGAATGAACACAATACCTATGGGTTGTGAATGAACACAATACCTATGGGTTGTGAATGAACACAATACCTATGGGTTGTGAATGAACACAATACCTATGGGTTGTGAATGAACACAATACCTATGGGATTTGAATGAACACAATACCTATGGGTTTTGAATGAACACAATACCTATGGGTTGTGAATGAACACAATACCTATGGGTTGTGAATGAACACAATACTTATGGGTTGTGAATGAACACAATACCTATGGGTTTTGAATGAACACAATACCTATGGGATTTGAATGAACACAATACCTATGGGTTTTGAATGAACACAATACCTATGGGTTGTGAATGAACACAATACCTATGGGTTTTGAATGAACACAATACCTATGGGTTTTGAATGAACACAATACCTATGGGTTGTGAATGAACACAATACCTATGGGTTGTGAATGAACACAATACCTATGGGTTGTGAATGAACACAATACCTATGGGTTTTGAATGAACACAATACCTATGGGTTGTGAATGAACACAATACCTATGGGTTTTGAATGAACACAATACCTATGGGATTTGAATGAACACAATACCTATGGGTTGTGAATGAACACAATACCTATGGGTTGTGAATGAACACAATACCTATGGGTTGTGAATGAACACAATACCTATGGGTTGTGAATGAACACAATACCTATGGGTTGTGAATGAACACAATACCTATGGGTTGTGAATGAACACAATACCTACGGGTTGTGAATGAACACAATACCTATGGGTTGTGAATGAACACAATACTTATGGGTTGTGAATGAACACAATACCTATGGGTTTTGAATGAACACAATACCTATGGGATTTGAATGAACACAATACCTATGGGTTTTGAATGAACACAATACCTATGGGTTGTGAATGAACACAATACCTATGGGTTTTGAATGAACACAATACCTATGGGTTTTGAATGAACACAATACCTATGGGTTGTGAATGAACACAATACCTATGGGTTGTGAATGAACACAATACCTATGGGTTGTGAATGAACACAATACCTATGGGTTGTGAATGAACACAATACCTATGGGTTGTGAATGAACACAATACCTATGGGTTGTGAATGAACACAATACCTATGGGTTTGGAATGAACACAATACCTATGGGTTGCGAATGAACACAATACCTATGGGTTGTGAATGAACACAATACCTATGGGTTGTGAATGAACACAATACCTATGGGTTGTGAATGAACACAATTACCTATGGGTTGTGAATGAACACAATACCTATGGGTTTTGAATGAACACAATACCTATGGGTTTTGAATGAACACAATACCTATGGGTTTTGAATGAACACAATACCTATGGGTTGTGAATGAACACAATACCTATGGGTTGTGAATGAACACAATACCTATGGGTTGTGAATGAACACAATACCTATGGGTTTTGAATGAACACAATACCTATGGGTTTGGAATTAACGCAATACCTATGGGTTGCGAATGAACACAATACCTATGGGTTTTGAATGAACACAATACCTATGGGTTGTGAATGTTTTATTTAACCTTTAACTAGGTAAGTCCGTGAAGTACAAATTCTTATCTGACCCGGACGATGCTGGGCGTATTGTGCGCCGCCCTATGGGACTCCCAATCACAGCCGGTTGTGATACAGCCTGGAATCAAACCAGGGATTGTAGTGATGCCTCTAGCACTGAGATGCAGTGCCTTAGACCGCTGCATCACTCGGGAGCGAGTGGAAGTGGTGTCCAGGGCCAGCATTTTACCTAATGTTAATGGTTTGACAAGAGACTTCTGGGTTAGAGAAGCCACTTGTCAGCAACTGCGGACGGGCATGGATGCCAGTCCTCCCCTACTGCTTTGTGGGTTACCATAAACATACCCATAATAAAGTGTCACATGTCTCGGAGGATCTTGTGGTCATGGTGATGGGGAGGGATAAGAGACGGGAGTTTGGCTCAAGGGGAGGAATGCAATGAAGGGAGTGCCATGGCAACGAACAGACCCTAGCACCCATTTAGCTAAATGTGGGGAGAAATCCTTATTGTTTGTGATGAGGGACATGTCTTGGGGATGTCTTCCTTCTACAAAGTGGGACCCCGTATTGCTGACAGGACGTTCGTAGACGTTCGCATGCCACTGTTAAATGGCCAGTCAATGAGCTAGACTGAAAATGTGTCTAAGATGACCTCACAGGTATAAATAGGTCTGTTTATTAAACTGCATTTTTAGTTTATAGTCACAGACCTCACACAAACAATACACTTTGTTCTGAATGGATCTGCTTGTTTTTAATGTTACTTAGTGTTTAATTGTTCCCATGCCAACTAGATATTCTCAGTAAACTTCATGTGAAGTTATTCAACATCAGGCTGTGTATACTTCTTATTCCTCGTCTCTCGCTTCCAGGGTCATGTTTTCAATGGCTGGCCGACTGCTTCTCATTTCCCCCAACACTCCCCTCTTCTCTCTGTTAGTTTTGACTTGTGTCAAGCAAATTTCCATTGAATTTTCCATCGGGTGATGCAATCTCTCTACTCCACTACTTGGTGTGTAAGAGGGGCGTGCGAAGGGAGCGGTTGATTATTGTAGTCGTAGCTTTTTCGGTCGGTCTTGTAACGTTTTTAGCGAGGGGAGTGGGGTGTCTTCCACCATGACCTGATTTGAAAATAAGAGTTTGTGACCTTTCAACTCTGAGTTGTTGGATGTTTACCTTCCCCATCAAGGTGATCCCTAAACTTGAAAAGAGAGAGGGGGGGGGGACATAAATAGAAACAGACGGTCAAAGGAGAAAGACCGGAGGAAAAGAAGCAAATTTACAAGATAATCTGAAAGTAAAAATCCCAATTACTCCTATTTGGCACGTACAGAGCACTCCATATTGGCCTGGTAACAGTATACAACATTTTCCTCTTGCAAATAAACAAGAAATGTCTTAGAAGTTTCTAAGAAGTCTCTTCAGTAGCAGATTAACTGTCATTTGAAGACATCTGACCATAAAGCTGGCATGGCGCTCCTCAGGTCCT
This sequence comes from Oncorhynchus keta, assembly GCF_023373465.1. Lineage (NCBI taxonomy): Eukaryota > Metazoa > Chordata > Actinopteri > Salmoniformes > Salmonidae > Oncorhynchus > Oncorhynchus keta. The sequence goes on from NC_068448.1 coordinate 75,169,621, forward strand.
CTCATCTTTCACAACATTTTGTGGATCTATATTTCAGCCATTTACACCCTAGTGGAAGTGAGTCGGAGTTCAGATGTTTAGTGCTGTTTGGCATCAAAGAGCCGAGAAAGTAACAGCTCTCTCCTCTGTTATACAGTCCCTGGCAGCCAAAGAGGACAAATTCTCAATCGGGACAGTCTAAGATCAGGTGACGAGGGCTTGAGTTGTAGCGTTACCTGGACTGTGTTGGCATGAATCTCATTTGGAACTATTTTGGAGGAAGGGTTAGAAAATCACTTTTATAACCTGTTGTTGATTTAGATGTGTGGGTACAAACACATAAAGGGAAGATTAATTGTAATTGCAAGACAGGATTACTGTTCAGTGTATTCTATTTTTTCATTTAACCTTTTATTTAACCAGGTAGGCCAGTTGAGAACAAGTTCTCATTTACAACTGCGACCTGGCCAAGATGAAGCAAAGCAGTGTGACACAGACAACAACACAGAGTTACACATGGAATAAACAATAAACAAGCCAATTACACAATAAAAAAATAAATGACACAGTAGAAAAAAGAAAGTCTATATACAGTGTGTGCAAAAGGCATGAATAGGTAGCCAATAATAGGCCATAGGAGCGAATAATTACAATTTAGCAGATTAACACTGGAATGATAAATGAGCAGATGATGATGTGCAAGTGGAGATACTGGTGTGCAAAAGAGCAGAAAAGTAAATGAAATAAAAACAGTATGGGGATGAGGTAGGTAGATTGGGTGGGTGGGCTATTTACAGATGGACTATGTACAGCTGCAGTGGTCGGTTAACTCCTCAGATAGTTGATGTTTAAAGTTGGTGAGGGAAATAAAAGTCTCCAACTTCAGCGATTTTTGTAATTTGTTCCAATCACTGGCAGCAGAGAACTGGAAGGAAAGGCGGCCAAATGAGGTGTTGGCTTTGGGGATGATCAGTGAGATATACCTGCTGGAACTTGTGCTACGGGTGGGTGTTGTTATCGTGACCAGTGAACTGAGATAAGGCGGAGCTTTACCTAGCATAGACGTATAGATGACCTGGAGCCAGTGGGTCTGGCAACGAATATGTAGCGAGGGCCAGCTGACTAGAGCATACAGGTCACAGTGGTGGTTGGTATAAGGTGATTTGGTAACAAAACAGATGGCACTGTGATAGACTGCATTCAGTTTGCTGAGTAGAGTGTTGGAAGCTATTTTGTAGATGACATCGCCGAAGTCGAGGATCGTTAGGATAGTCAGTTTTACTAGGGTAAGTTTGGCGGCGTGAGTGAAGGAGGCTTTGTTGCGAAATAGAAAGCCGATTCTAGATTTGATTTTTGACTGGAGATGTTTGATATGAGTCTGAAAGGAGCGTTTACAGTCTAGCCAGACACCTAGGTATTTAGAGTTGTCCACATATTCTAGGTCGGAACCGTCCAGGGTGGTGATGCTAGTCGTGCGTGCTGGTGAGGGCAGCGAAAGGTTGAAAAGCATGCATTTGGTTTTACTAGCGTTTAAGAGCAGTTGGAGGCCACAGAAGGAGTGTTGTATGGCATTGAAGCTCGTTTGGAGGTTAGTTAGCACAGTGTCCAAGGAAGGTCCAGAAGTATACAGAATGGTGTCGTCTGCATAGAGGTGGATCAGGGAATCGCCCGCAGCAAGAGCGACATCATTGATATATACAGAGAAAATAGTCGGCCCGAGAATTGAACCCTGTGGTACCCCCATAGAGACTGCCAAAGGTCCGGACAACATGCCCTCCGATTTGACACACTGAACTCTGTCTGCAAAGTAGTTGGTGAACCAGGCGAGGCAGTCATTAGAAAAACCAAGGCTATTGAGTCTGCCGATAAGAATACAGTGATTGACAGAGTCGAAAGCCTTGGCCAGGTCGATGAAGACGGCTGCACAGTACTGTCTTTCATCGATGCCGGTTATGATATCGTGTAGCATCTTGAGCGTGGCTGAGGTACACTCGTGACCGGCTCGGAAACCAGATTGCACAGCGAGAAGATACGGTGGGATTCGAAATGGTCAGTGATCTGTTTATTAACTTAGCTTTCAAAGACTTCAGAGAGGCAGGACAGGATGAATATAGGTCTGTAACAGTTTGGGTCTAGGGTGTCACCCCCTTTGAAGAGGGGGATGACCGCGGCAGCTTTCCAATCTTTAGGGATCTCGGACGATACGAAAGAGAGGTTGGGTATGGGTTGTGACGTGCCTGTCCAAGTGGTTGGTTCTTCAGGGCTCTGATCCTTTAACTATAGGGCGGCTCACAAGTGGCCCAGCGTCGTCCAGGTTAGGGTTTGGCTGGGGTAGGCCGTCATTGTAAATAAGAATTTGTTCTTAACCCTCCTGCTGTGTTCCGGTTGAATTGGACCGATTTACAAGTTATTTTTCTCTCTCTGGAAAATGTATTTAATTTAATCTCATTGTCATAAGGTTCCATGACGTTGTCCACACAGGGCATCTGATCACACAAAATACATTTTGATGATTTGTTTTATTACATTTTGGGTGTTTTATTTAACTTTTGTACACCTGTGGTGTTCCCGGTCAAAAATGACCAATCATTAGAAATGTCCACATATTCTAGTGAGACTACAATTAGTGTATAAAATTGAGTTCAGGTACATGCCCATTCATCAGATGGACACACTTCCTCTCCCAGACCCCCACATGTATGTGTATTTGAGCACACACACATCTCACTCCCCTTCCTGGCTTCCATGGTATAATCTTCTCAGGAGCCTTTCCCCAATAGAATGTTTCCCCCATGGGAATCACACCTGTTGGAATTCTCACAAACAATCGCAACATTGTTTCAATAATATATAGAACATTTCTTGCAGCTCTAGTACATAAAGCTTTTTTGAGGCCTTGCTCACAATTTATTATGTGCCAGTACAATGACCAAACGATATACTGTATGGGAGGCTCTTGATCATATCTTTGAGCATGACACCGGTGAGGATGAAAGAGTCCTTGTTAAACTTTGACACAAAGTAGTCTGTGATAAATAGCCAATATGTTTCATCTGAGTATTTGTTATAGTCAAAATAATCCATACATTATGCTTTTTCTACTCAAAAACCAGTTGTATGAGCTCAGGTCAATGAGGCCTACAGGCCATCGATTGCAAATAGAAGATCAAAACTTGTAATGTTCTCAAGAACTTAAGTTAATAAAAAGATCTAACGCAACATTAGATTATAATATATGGATTATTATGGATTTATAATCAGCTATAATGGGGCGGTCATTTTGGACCGGGAACACAGAATTAATTAACATGAAATGAACACAACAGGAGGGTTAACTGACTTGCCTAGTTAAATAAAGGTTCAATTTTAAAAAATATATATAAAACTATAGTAGAAGAAAGAGAAATGTATATATTCAAGGTCACACATTATTTTTCATTTAAGAATCAAATTCCTATGAATGTATGCCTGCCTTCTTGCTCAATTAAGAGAAATGTGAATTAGAGTCATAAAGAAACCAAATGTATTGGCTACATAACAGTTACAGCTTCGTGGTCCATAGTGGATTTATTAGGTCATTGGATGACAACAGCTTTACATTTAATTTCAGTCATTTAGCAGACGCTCTTATCCAGAGCGACTTACAGTTGTGAGTGGATACATTTTTGTACTAGGTGGTAGGAATGGTGTTTACCCTGGGCCCTGTATGTTATTGCCTCTAATGAGAAGGAAGAATCAAGCTTTCAGCTCCTCTGGGCGTCAGGCTAAACCTGCCTCTGTAGGCCAAGTACAGCAGAGGCTGAAACTATACAGATGTATGAACACACAGCTGCTTTTTGCCTGTTTCTTTGGTAACATCATGTATTGGGTTGTTCCAGTAGCATAGAAGGCTGAGTTAGTTCCCAGCGGGAAAACAGGTTGAAATGACGTCATTACAACTATTTTAACATGAATTATGATGTTATATCAAGCAGTTGTGACCGTTGGGCTAGACAGTGGTTCTCAAATGTCCTTTTGGAATTGTCTTGTGGCCTACCAAGAAAACAAGCCAGGGTGTTTCTAACAACTGTGACCTTAAAGGAATTCTTCTACTCCGAAGAAGTGGGTCACTGGGTCCTGAGTCGACCCACCATCTAGGAAGCACTGGAAAATGGAAGTTTAATGTTCTGGGAGGACTAGAACCTGAGTATGAGTGACCGTGTTATGGGAGTTTAAGCAATGGTTCAGGTCGGAGCGTGTTGGGTGTTTTTTTTTCAGTTAGAGAAGGTAAGTGGGTGTTTGATCAGGAGATCAGCTCAATCGACTGTTCGTCAAACAGCCACAATCAGCCGACGCCATGGAAACGATGGCGATTCTCGGATTCAATGGAAGGCGAGTGGACTGGAAGTGGCTCTCTTCAGACTTTACAGACTCTCACTGTAATACAACATGTCAAGACAGATGGTATCGCTCTGAGCGTTAGTGTACTCTAGCCACTCCACAGGAATATTTATTTTCTAAACTGGGATCTCCAAAACCTCCAAGTGTTGTATACAGACACACAAACCCCACTCAGCTTAGTCCAGGAAGACTCTTTATAAATAAGAAAAGAGGATAAAATAGCATATTATGTTTTTTTCTGAGAAGGCTTCTTTATGACTCTGGAACGACCACTGCACTCCTAAGAAAAATCCCTTATGGATGGCTCTCTAGTCTTCAAGGGGGCCACTTATGGATGGTACTAGTCTTCAAGGGGCCAGACCTGCAGAACTCCCTTATGGATGGCTCTCTAGTCTTCAAGGGGCCACGGTATACTGCAGACCTCCCTTATGGATGGCTCTCTAGTCTTCAAGGGGCCACGGTATACTGCAGACCTCCCCTTAGTCTTGGATGGCTGGCTCTAGTCTTCAAGGGGCCACGGTATACTGCAGACCTCCCTTATGGATGGCTCTCTAGTCTTCAAGGGGCCACGGTATACAGACCTCCCTTATGGACTAGTCTTCAAGGGGCCCTTATGGATATGGATGGCTCTCTAGTCTTCAAGGGGCCAGTCTTCAAGGTGCCACGGTATACTGCAGACCTCCCTTATGGATGGCTCTCTAGTCTTCAAGGGGCCACGGTATACTGCAGACCTCCCTTATGGATGGCTCTCTAGTCTTCAAGGGGCCACGGTATACTGCAGACCTCCCTTTACAAAGCACTCCATCAGTCATCGTTCCCTCTCTCCTCCCCTGAGAGGCTGGAAGCTTTCACACTCTGTTGAAAAGGCCTTAAACCTCTGGGGGACATTTTGAAGCCAAGCTGCCAAAGAGAGCAGCAATTGAAACCGGAGTACCATTTTTCTCTGACACTTTGGTCAGAGAGGCGGCATTACAGCTGGTTAAACACACAGGAAGGCCTCTGAAACAACGTGACATTTACATGACGGGAGCCTCCTTCCCCCTCCAGCCATAAACTACAACAGCCATGATCTACCCAAACCAAATAACACTGGCCTGGCCTGCACACCAGCAAAGGGATGGGGCAAGAGCATGCAGCTCAATTGAACAAGCTATTTTTGATTGGTAACCACTGGGCAGGAATGGACTGGACTGTACATATTGTATTGTTCTTTATAACTAGAATTTCAGAAAGATGTAGTCTTTCAGCCCCTTTAATACGTCTTTCAGTCTCTCCAATAAGTGGTTGTGGTATAGTTGAGGTTTTAGCCTCACGGTTCAGGTACTTTCACGTCAACTACCTCTCCACCTCTCTGGCGCTCGTTGTCACCAGTGTACTCATTATTACACACACCTGTCACGATCATTACGCGCACCTGCAGCTCATGAGACTCACCTGGACTCCATCACCTTCCTGATTACCTCCCCTATATGTCACTCCCTTTGGTTCTTTCCTCAGGCGTTATTGACTCTGATTCTGTTTATATGTTTCATGTCTGTACTCTACTCGTGTTTCTTGTTTTGTTCCATGTTCATTTATTTATTCAACTCACTCCCTGTACTTGCTTCCTGTTTATTAGCGTTTACAGAATGACACCTCACAAAAGGGAAGCAACAGGGATTTTTTTGCTTTTAAACTGGTCGGGTCCGGGCGGCTGCCGGCAACCGAAGATGCCTCGGCTGGCTCGTCAGGCTTTCATGCCACGGCTGGCTCGTCAGGTTTCCATGCCTCAGCTAACTCGGCAGGTTCTCAAGTCTTGGTTGGCTCGTCGGGCTCCCACGCCTCAGCTGGCTCTACAAGTTCCCGCGCCTCAGCTGGCTCTACAGGTTCCCGTGCCTCAGCTGGTTCGACTGGTTCCCCCGCCTCAGCTGGCTCTACAGGTTCCCCCGCCTCAGCTGGCTCTACAGGTTCCCGTGCCTCAGCTGGCTCTACAGGTTCCCGCGCCTCAGCTGGCTCTACAGGTTCCCGAGCCTCAGCTGGTTCGACTGGTTCCCACGCCTCAGCTGGCTCTACAGGTTCCCCCGCCTCAGCTGGCTCTACAGGTTCCCCCGCCTCAGCTGGCTCTACAGGTTCCCCCGCCTCAGCTGGCTCTACAGGTTCCCGCGCCTCAGCAGAAGCGACCGGCCTGGTCCTTGGGACCGGCCCTCTGGTTGGTGTCCTGCAGCTGGAGCCACACATCAGGGAGGGGGTACTGTCACGTCTACTCCCTCTCCTCCTCTCTGGTGCTCGATGTCGCCAGTGTACTCAATATTTCGCACACCTGTCACGATCATTATTACTTCGCTACTATGTCCTATTTATTGCCTTACCTCCTCATGTCATTTGCACACACTGTATATAGACTTTCTTTTTTTAAATGTTGTGTTATTGACTGTACGCTTGTTTATTCTATGTGTAACTCTATGTTGTTGTTTGTGTTGCACTGCTTTGCTTTATCTTGGCCGGGTCGCAGTTGTGAATGAGAACTTGTTCTCAACTGGCCTACCTGGTTAAATAAAGATTAAATAAAAAATCATTACGCGCAACTGCGCCTCATGAGACTCACCTGGACTCCATCACCTTCCTGATTACCTCCCCTATATGGCATGTCTGTATGCTACTCGTGTTTCTCGTTATGTTTCATGTTCGTTTATTTATTAAATTCACTCCCAGGACTTGCTGACTTCCTGTATGTTGTGACATCATTCACTATGTTCCTGTCATTGTCTGTTGTAACATCATTCACAATCTTCCTGTATGTTGTGACATCATTCATCATGTTCCTGTCTGTTGTGACATCATTCACTATGTTCCTGTATGTTGTGACATCATTCACTATGTTCCTGTCTGTTGTGACATCATTCACTATCTTCCTGTATGTTGTGACATCATTCACTATCTTCCTGTATGTTGTGACATCATTCACCATGTTCCTGTCTGTTGTGACATCATTCACTATGTTCCTGTCTGTTGTGACATCATTCAGGGGCGGCAAGTAACCTAGTGGTTACTTTTTTGTATATTTGTTGTATTCATTCGGGTTCCCAGTGCGGACCGAACGAATACGTGTACCTTTCTGAAATCCTGGTGAACGTGCTTCTCAAAAGGCCAAAATTAAAAATCTACCTAGATTAGAGATGAAGATATCTGGGAGGAGTAGACCAGTCATGAGAGACAGTTAGGTCTGTGACCTGCTATACAGAGCTATTTGGCCCTTGGCCTTTTTGGCCCTTGACATTACGCCTAGCCAGAATGGCACAGGAGACCAGATAACATTATCAGTAACACCCTCCTTATAAATATTTACTTATGTTAGTAGGCCCTGTTTTGGTATGGGATTTTGGTCAGAAGTGAACACACAAACAGTGGTCACTATTGTGCTTGGCAGGGAGTACTCTCTACTCTCTTTCAGTCAGAGCACTTGAGAACATGACTTCCTGTAAAAATGGATGTATTGAGGTCATACAGATTTGTTCTTTATTTGTAATACAACCTCTTGGGGCTAGGGGGCAGAATTTTCATTTTTGGATAAATAGTGTGCCCAATTTCAACTTCCTGCTACTCATGCCAAGAATATAA